>NW_026876502.1:0-19848 GCF_032173495.1 Musca vetustissima | reverse complement strand
TGCACAATTCAGCAAAACTTTAATGGCAAAGGTCAGCAGATTTAAGAAACAGCAACAACAATTGCGAAGAAGTCTCCGCTTTATCTATTTTCTTCAAAATCGGTTTCCTAGCATTTTGTTTGTGAACAGGTGATGTTTACGTCAGGATTAGTTAGATAGGCCAAGAATAGCCAAGAAATAGCAAAAAAAAAAATGGCAACAACAACAATCATCCTGAGGTTATACAAATGTGTGCCATTTGTTATCCTTTAATGCATGGCAAGGATATTCGCATCATTTGGGCAAAAAAACCCTGGGAACACATGTTGCCACAATTTGTATACCCTTCACCACACTGTGCATATGTTTGTAACAGGCAAAAGGAGACGAGATAGACACATGGTTCCTTTTGAGAATATGCATAGAATCACTTTCTGAGTCGATTTATGCATGTCCGTCCGTCCGTCTGTCCGTCTGTAGATGTTAAATTGTAAACAAAGTACAGGTCGCATTTATTATTCGATTTGGATGAAATTTGGCACAAGTCACTTATTTGGCCCAAGGACGAACCCTATTGAAATTGGGAAAAATCGGTTCAGATTAAGATATATCTCCCATATATATTTTCGTCCTATTTAAGGTAAATGGGGCACCAAAGTCCCTCTATATCTTTCGATTTGCACGAAATTTTGCACAGAGTACTGAATTCGGTCCAGAATTATGTGTGCCAAGTTTCGAGAAAATCGGTTCAGATTTAGATATAGCTCCCATATATAGCTTCGTCCGATTTAAGGTAAATGGCGCACCAAAGTCTCTCTATATCTTTCGATTTGCATGAAATTTGATACAGAGTACTGAATTAGGTCCAGAATGATGTGTGCCAAGTTTCGAGAAAATCAGTTCAGATTTAGATATAGCTCCCATATATATTTTCGTCCGATTTTATGTAAATGATGGAACTAGGTCCCTAAATATCTTTCGATTTGTACGAAATTTGGCACAGCGTAATGAATTAGGTCTAGAATGATGTGTGTTAAAATTCGTGGAAATCGGTTCAGATTTATATATATAGCTCCCATATAAATTGTCGTCCGATTTAAGGTAAATGGTGCACCAATGTCCCTAAATATCTTTCGATTTGCATGAAATTTGACACAGCGTACTAAATTAAGTCTAGAATGATGTGTGCTAAATTTCGTGAAAATCGGTCCAGATTTAGATATAGCTCCTATATATATTTTCGTCCGATTTAAGGTAAATGGGGCATCAAAGCCTCTATATATCATTCGATTTGCACGAAATTTGACATAAAGTACTGAATTAGGTCAAGAATTTCGTGTGCCGAGTTTCGAGAAAATCGGGTCAAATTTATATATAGCTACATTATATATTGTCCTCCGATTTTAGGTAAATGGGTCACCAAAGTCCCTATTTCGATTTGTGCGAAATTTGGTATAGCGTACTGAATTGAGTCTAGAATTATGTGTGTCAAATTTCATGAAAATCGGCTCAGATTTATATATTTTCGCCCGATTTAATTTTAATATTTGATTTTGCACGAAATTTGGCATAGCGTACTGATTACGCTATGCCAATATTCAAATAGAATATTATTTAAATGAAAAAAAACTACTAGTTGAAAAAAATATTTTTAAACCAGTGAGCGGAGCATATTCGACGGAAGCATGTTTATTTTTTTTTTTTTTTTTTTTTGAATCAAAGTGAAAAATAAAAAAAATTGGCGGTTGGCAATGTTAATCATTTAATTTGTTCCAAGTAGATTTGCTTACATCAATTTTTGAATATGATATCTCTCAAATGGCCGCCTCTGGCGTTGATGATGTATTGTGCCCGTTTTGCTGGATTTTCCATCGTTTTTGCCAACATTTCGGCCGGAATAGCGGCTATTTCTTCACGAATGTTGAGTCCTTGAGCTCTTCTACCGTCCTTGGCTTGTTAACGTAAACCTTTGACTTCAAATATCCCCACAAGAAGAAGTGAGGCGGCGTCAAATCGGGCGAACGCGGTGGCCAGTCCAAATCACCAATTTTCAACATCAAACGGCCCGGAAACAAATTCTTCAGAAAATCGATTGTTATGCGACTTGTGTGCGGTGGAGCGCCGTCTTATTGAAACCAGAACTGCTTCATACGCTTTCGACGAATAATTGGCATTACAAAATTGGTCATCATGTCGCAATAACGCTCCTGATTGATGGTAACAGCATGGCCATTTTCATTTCATGGAAGAAAAACGGCCCAATGACCGTTTTATCTGTAGACCTGAGGAAGGCCTTGCCAAAGGAAGGACAATCTGTAGACGAACTGGTGTTTTAGAAAACCTGAAATAGCTCTTTTGTTTAAAGAATACCTCAAGAAGATCCTCTATCTATAGATAACCATGGGAAGCCTTCTATAAGTGAACAAGCTTAGGTAGCTCTTATAATTAAACGAGACCTCAGGTACGTGTTAGTGCGAAAACGGTCATTGGGCCGTTTTTCTTCCAAAATGAAAATGGCCATGCTGTTACCATCAATCAGGAGCGTTATCGCGACATGATGACCAATTTTGTGATGCCAATTATTAGTCGAAAGTGTATGAGGCCGTTCTGGCTTCAACAAGACGGCGCTCCACCGCACACAGGTAGCATAACAATCGATTTTCTGAAGAATTTGTTTCCGGGCCGTTTGATGTCGAAAAGTGGTGATTTGGACTGGCCACAGCGTTCGCCCGATTTGACGCCGCCTGACTTCTTCTTGTGGGGATAATTGAAGTCAAAGTTTTACGTTAACAAGCCAAGGACCGTAGAAGAGCTCAAGGAGAACATTCGTGAAGAAATAGGCGCTATTCCGGCCGAAATGTTGCCAAACTGTGACTTTTACGTCATGAAGAGGCACTTCTGGAATCTCATGAGGATTTTCAGTGGCGTAAAAACGGCAATTTTGCTTAATTACGGTCCCATTCAATGTGACATGGGCTTCATCGGACATGATAATTTTGTTCCAAAATTGCTCGTCATCTTCTGCCATTTCGATGACTCTTTGGGCCCATTCCAATCGACGGGGCTTGTCCGCAGGCAACATTCTTTGCGTCAATTGAATTTTGTACGGGAGCAAATGAAAATCAATGCGGACCGAGCCATGCCCAACTGCTGAGAACGGCGTTTTTGGGATGTTCTTGGCGACCTCTCAACACTGGCTCGTACGGCAGCGATATTCTCGGCCGATCGCCTTGGCCGACTTTTATATGGCCTCTTCGGATTAGAAAGAGCCTTACCAGTCGAAAATTTTTCGTATAAACGCTTAATGGTGTTTTTAGAAGGTGCACTTCTCACATTTTTTAATGTTTTAAAAGCACGCTAAGTTTTCACAATTGAATTCTTCTGTTGAATGTTGAATTTCAACTATTTTAGAGCGCTCGCGTGACGTGTATTGGTTCATGGTAAAAATCTGCTTGGACTGACGCTTCAAACGCGGTATGTCATTAAGCGATGTGACATCTCTGTCAAAAGTTATGGCGTTGCCAGATGGGTCCGTCGAATATGGGCAATCCTGTATAGGGACTCTGGTGCACCATTTATATAAAATCGGACGAAAATATATATGGGAGCTATATATAAATCTGAAACGATTTTTCCCAATTTCAATAGGGTTCCTCCTCGAAGCAGTACAGTCGGAGGGGCCGACCATACGATACCCTACACTACTACCATGGAACTCCATCTTTCTGCGGATGTTTTTTTTTTTTTTTTTTTTTTTTGAGCCTGGGCAATATTCCGTGATATTTGCACTCTTTTGACCGAATAGAGATCAACAGCACCTCTTCCTTACACTTACATATTTTCCGTATATTACTATTCATATTCAGTCACTGTGGGATGTTTTGAGATGTTCGGTTTATTATTGGCATCGAATCGAAAAAATACAAAAAATTAAGTATTCGGACCACTTCATCCCATAATTATAATCTGATAATCACCGAAAATTATAAGGGTTGTCCTTGACAAAAACTGGAAGCTCATGGAATATTTCAAAGCGATCAGCGCCATATTTCCGCACTCTGGTGTGGTAATGGATTACTAAATAATATCTGAGTACGAAAGCCCCTATAACTATTTATGTGTAACTCCCACATTCGAGTTCATACGACACTATAATTGGTATGGTAAAGGCCAACCACCCCTCTTGCATATACTATCAACTTATCGGGTGTATGTCTTTCAGGACATATCAAATATACATTTTGTCATTTTTCACACAAAAGTCAGGGTCCATTTGACCCGCTAAATATTGACCAATCTTTATCAAAACAGGCATATTTATTCCTTAGCCCGATCCCCTTCTCCATGTAAAAAATCGCGATGTTTGGGTCATAATTGCGGCCTCTAGACCGACCAGAAAAACCGACAAAAATAAAGTTTTTGGTCCACTTTTTTCCCTAAATATTAACCGATCTTTACCAAAAACAATAGGGGTCTTCATTGGCCCGAACCCATCCTACGTGCAAAATTTCGTGAGGACTGGTACATAACTGTGGCCTGTATCGTGATTACAAATCGGTATACTTAAAGGTGGGTCTAGGACCAATATTTCGCGGCGTTACAAAATTTTGGGCCTGCACAAAGCTATAATACCCTGACAACATAGTTGTGTAGGATATAAAAATCCATGCCTTCTTGTGGTGCTTGAAAAATTAATTTTAAACCAGTAAGGAAAGCAGTAAAGTCGGACGGGGCCCACTATATGATACCCTTCACCACTTTGGGTATATTCAACAGGTGAATCCTAACATTGTAAATCAATTTAAAGCAAATATCAATCGGACACCCGTTGATTATTTGGATAAAGTTCTGATAAACATGATAAGTTTGGTGCACCATTTACTTAAAATCGGACGAATATATATATAAAAGCTATATCGAAATATACGTCGATTTAATCGAAACTTGTCACATGTAAGGTTATACAAATGTCAGTATGTTTTGTGCATATCGGCCACATTTCGAGTTCTTGGTGCATCATTTACATAAAATCGGCAGAAAATATATATGGTAGCTCTATCCAAATTTGAACCGATTTAACCAAAACTTTCCACATGCTGGGTTATATTAACTTTAGTATCTTGTGCAAAATGTTATGTCAATGGGCCTAACGTTGGGTCTTTGGTGTACCATTTAACTAAAATCGGACGAAACTATATATGGGAACTATATTTAAATCGAAACGATTCCTACAAAATTTTGCAAACGTTAGGTAATATAAATTTCAGTACGTTGTGCAAAATTTTTTGGCAAACGGCCTTTGGGTCTTTTGTGCACCTTTTACTTAAAATCGAATGAAACTATATCTAGGAGCTATATCTAAATCTGAACCGATTTCATGAAAACTTGCCACACGTTATTTAATAATACCTTCAGTACGTTGTGCAAAATCGTGTGCCAATCGGACCCACCTGGGGAGTTTGGTGTAGAATTTATATCTGTCTTCCAGGTTATACTAATTTCAGTATATGTGGACTTTGGTGCACCAATTACATAAAATCGGACGAACATATATATGGGAGCTATATCGAAATCTGAACCGATTTTCAGGAAAATTGACGCACATCATTCTAGACTTAATTCAATACGCTATGTCAAATTTCGTGCAAATTGAAAGATATATAGGGACTTTGGTGCACCATTTACTTTAAATCGGTCGAAAATATATATGGGAGCTATATTTAAATCTTAACCCATTTTCACGAAACTTAGCGCACACCATTCTAGGCTTATTTCAGTACGCTATGCCAAATTTCGTCCACATCGAATATATAGGGACTTCGGTGCACCATTTACATTAAATCGGACGAAACTATATATGGGAGCTATATCCAGATCTGAACCGATTTTCGCGAAACTTAACACACATCATTATAGACCTAAATCATTACCCCATGCAAAATTTCGTGCAAATCGAAAGATATATGGGGACTTTGGTGCACCATTTACCTTAAATCGGACGAAAATATATATGGGAGCTATATTTAAATCTTAACCGATTTTCACGAAACTTAGCGCACACCATTCTAGGCTTATTTCAGCACGCTATGCCAAATTTCGTCCACATCGAATATATAGGGACTTCGGTACACCATTTACCTTAAATCGGACGAAAATATATATGGGAGCTATATCTAAATCTGAACCTCTTTTTCCCAATTTCAATAGAGTTCGCCCTTGGGCCAAATAAATGAGCTATGCCAAATTTTATCCAAATCGGATAATAAATGCGACCTGTACTTTGTTTACAATTTAACATGGACAGACGGGCGGACGATCGGACATGCATTAATCGACTCAGAAAGTGATTCTGTGCATATTCTTAAAAAAGGAACATAATACCTTATATAGAACTAGAAAAAATTATTTAAAAAATCCACGCCTTATATAGAACTAGAAAAAAATTATTTAAAAAATCCACGCCTTATATAGAACTAGAAAAAAATATTTAAAAAATCCACGCCTTATATAGAACTAGAAAAAAAAAATATTTAAAAAATCCACGAATTATATGGAACTAGAAAAAAATATTTAAAAATCCTTATAAAGAACTAGAAAAAAATATTTAAAAAATCCACGCCTTATATAGAACTAGAAAAAAATATTTAAAAAATCCACGCCTTATATAGAACTAGAAAAAAAATATTTAAAAAATCCACGCCTTATATGGAACTAGAAAAAAATATTTAAAAAATCCTTATAAAGAACTAGAAAAAAATATTTAAAAAATCCACGCCTTATATAGAACTAGAAAAAAATATTTAAAAAATCCACGCCTTATATAGAACTAGAAAAAAATATTTAAAAAATCCACGCCTTATATGGAACTAGAAAAAAATATTTAAAAAATCCTTATAAAGAACTAGAAAAAAATATTTAAAAAATCCTTATAAAGAACTAGAAAAAAATATTTAAAAAATCCACGCCTTATATAGAACTAGAAAAAAATATTTAAAAAATCCACGCCTTATATAGAACTAGAAAAAAATATTTAAAAAATCCACGCCTTATATAGAACTAGAAAAAAATATTTAAAAAATCCACGCCTTATATGGAACTAGAAAAAAATATTTAAAAAATCCTTATAAAGAACTAGAAAAAAATATTTAAAAAATCCACGCCTTATATAGATCTCGAAAAAAATTATTTAAAAAATCCACGCCTTATATAGATCTCGAAAAAAATTATTTAAAAAATCCACGCCTTATATAGATCTCGAAAAAAATTATTTAAAAAATCCACGCCTGATATAGAACTTGAAAAAAATATTTAAAAAATCCACGCCTTATATAGAACTAGAAAAAATTATTTAAAAAATCCACGCCTTATATAGATCTCGAAAAAAATTATTTAAAAAATCCACGCCTTATATAGATCTCGAAAAAAAATATTTAAAAAATCCACGCCTTATATAGATCTCGAAAAAAATTATTTAAAAAATCCACGCCTTACATAGAACTTAAAAAAAATATTTAAAAAATCCACGCCTGATATAGATCTCGAAAAAAATTATTTAAAAAAATCCACGCCTTACATAGAACTTAAAAAAAAAATATTTAAAAAATACACGCCTTTATATAGATCTCGAAAAAAATTATTTAAAAAATCCACGTCATATGTAGAACTAGAAAAGAATTATTTAAAAAATCCACGACTTATATAGATCTCGAAAAAAATTATTTAAAAAATCCACGCCATATGTCGAGACCCTCAAAAATAATTTTTAAAAAATCCACGCCATATGTAGAACTAGAAAAAAATTATTTAAAAAATCCACGCCTTATATAGAACTTGAAAAAAAAATAATTTAAAAATGCACGCCTTATATAGATCTCGAAAAAAAATTATTTAGGCCTATGGTAAGCCATTGAAAAATATTTTTTTATTGATGGTCCCTCAAAAAATATTTTGCTATGTGTGTATATTTGAGCAACGTGTGTATATGTTCATTTTAATTAATTAATGTGTTTGTGTCACAAATACATCAACAATTGAGTCGTAAACCTATAGAACGCAACAAAAAAAAAGACAATCTAAAAACCGAAATAAATCATTTTCTTAATGCTGAAAATGGCAAATGTTGCAAAAGGTGTGGAGACAGCAGATATCAACCTGCCTCCATTATGGGACAAAAAATAAGGTCACATCCCGAAAACCATGAATAAACAAATGAACTTTGGCAAATACCAGCACGAATCAGAATCATCCTCCTGCCCCTGACTCTAATCCACATTCAGCAATATGGGCCATTATTCAACACATGCAAAATAACACCACCACCACCACCAAGAACAATAACAACAACAACAACGGCAGCTGTAGTATTGAGTATCTCGAGTCATCTTAACATCCTTAAGACAAATGATGTTATACATGAATTTTACCACTTGATGATCCTTGATGAAGATAGGGGGGGACTTTTTTTGCAGCTCGATGTCTTTAAGGAACTGACTGGCTGGCTGGCTGACTTTGCTAACTGCTCCATATTTGAATGTTTTTTTTCGGTTAGGAAAATGATAAAGTCAATGTTATTTAAAATGCTCTTTGTTCTTGTGCTGATAAAAAACTTGTGGAATAGCAACAACAACAAAAACAGCAAGGGCAAGTGAATTTGAAGTCAGGCGTGGTAACAAAAACAACAACAAAAATGTAAAGAAAACCAAACAACTGGAAGAAAAATGGCAAACTGTTGCTTCTATTTTCCATGTCAGGGGGAGTTTTTCCCCAGAAAAAAAAATATTTTTTGTTATTTTTCGGATCTTTGGTTCCATTTATCCCCTGTCTTTAGTCTCCCCACCACCCTCTCTTGCTAAGCACAATGATAAAATATACTGCATAAAAGTATCAATTTTATAGTATGTGAAATTCTGCACACCCCTCCGAAAGGAGAGACATTCCTTCACACTCACACACACACCATCCGCCACACGTACACCCCCATTTAATTTGTCGAAAACAACACACATTAGATATGGTCTCGTCTTCGATGTCGTCGCAAAATAAAAAATTGAAAAAATAAAAATAAAATAAATTAAATTCGTTTTGTCTTCGACCTTATGACTTGTGGAGAAATGAACACAGAAATTGAAATAAAAGTCAACAAAAAATAAAGATGGCGAAGAAAAATTGTTATTGCAGAATAACATCACCTTAACAAAGAAACAAAAAAATTGTAGTCATACCTTTTTGTCTGGAGGGAAAACAAATTCAGACAAACATATATGGCAATAGATGTCATTACAATTACGGGACGGGATTCAAGAAAGAAGATGAAAATAAAAAAAATGTCCCAGTATTTTTTTATACCCTACACAACTATGTTGTCAGGGTATTATAGCTTTGTGCAGCCCCAAAAGTTTGTAACGCCGCGAAATATTGGTCCTGGACCCAACTTTAAATATACCGATCGTCATATCTTGACTAGCTGAGTCGATCTAGACATGTGTGTCCGTCCGTCCATCTGTCCATTATAATTTGTAAACACGAAACAGGCCACAGTTATGGAACAATCTTCACGAAATTTTGCATGTAGGATGGGTTCAGGTCAATGAAGACCCCTATTGTTTTTGCTAAAGATCGGTTAATATTTAGGGGATGAATTGGACCAAATACTTAATTTTTGTCGGTTTTTCTGGTCGCTCCAGAGGCTGCAATTATGGCCCAAATTTCACTAATTATTACGTGGAGAAGGAAATCGGGCCAAAAAATAAGCACGTCTGTTTTAATAAAGATCGGTCAATATTTAGCGGGTCAAATTGTGTGAAAAATTACAAAATTTGTATTCAATGGCGTATATATTTACTCCTGAAGGACATAGACCCGAGAAGTTGATATTATATCCAAGAGAAGTGGTTGACCTTTAAATTGATGCCAATTATATTGTCGTAGGTACTCGGATACGGGAATTACACTTAAATATTTACAGGTGCTTACGTATTCATATATTATTTAGTAACCTATTATCACACTGGTGGGGGGAAATATTGCGCTGATCGCTTTGAAATTCTCCATGAGGTTCTAGTTATGGTCAAGGACACCGCATATAACTTTTGGTGATGGCCAGATTTTACTTATGAGATGAAGTGGACCGTATACTTAATTTTTTTTTCGGGTCGATGCTAATAATAAGCCTAAAATCACAACACAACCCACGGTGAAGGGAATCTGGACAATTAACTAGAAGCGCTGTACTGAATATGAGTGATATTCGGAAAATATGTGTAATTGAAGAGGTGTAAGGAAGAGGTACTGTTGACCTCTAATCGGGCAAGAGGGTGCAAATATTACGAAATATTGCCCAGGATCGGAATAAACATCTCCAGAAAATTTGAGTTCCGTGGTAGTTGTGTAGGGTATCGTATGGTCGGCCCCGTCCGACTCTATACTGCTCCGCTCACTGGTTTAAATATATGTTTTTTTTTGTTTTCAAAATCACATACCACACTGTGGTACAGGGTATTATGTCTTTGTGCATATGTTTGTAAATAATCGAGATAGACCCAGGGTTCCTTTTGAGAATATGCATAGAATCATTTTCTGAGTCGATTTATGCATGGCCTTCCGTCTGTCCAAAAATCACAACACAACCCACGGTGAAGGGAATCTGGACAATTAACTAGAAGCGCTGTACTGAATATGAGTGATATTGGGAAAATATTTGTATGTGAAGAGGTTTAAGGAAGAGGTGCTGTTGACCTCTAATCGGGGAAGAGGGAGCAAATATCACGAAATATTACCAAGGATCGGAATAAACATCTCCAGAATATTTGAGTTCCGTGGTAGTTGTGTAGGGTATCGTATGGACGGCCCCGTACGACTATACTGGTCCGCTCACTGGTTTAAAAATATTTTTTTTTTCAAAATCCAGAGACCTAGATTTTTATACCGTTCACCACACTGTGGTACAGGGTATTATGTCTTTGTACATATGTTTGTAACAGGCAAAAGGAAACGAGATAGACCCATGGTTCCTTTTGAGAATATGCATAGAATCACTTTTTAAGTCGATTTATGCATGTCCGCCCGTCCTCCCTTCCGTTAGTCCGTCCGACCATGTTAAATTGTAAACAAACTACAGGTCGCATTTATCATCCGAATTGGATGAAATTTGGCATAGATTACTTGTTTGACCTAAGTCCGAACCCAATTGAAATTGGAAAAAAATCGGTTCAGATTTAGATATAGCTACCATATATATATATTCTCTTATATATAGTTTCGCCCGATTTTAGGTAAAAGGTGCACCAAAGTCCCTGAAAATCTTTCAATTTGTACGATATTTGGTATAACTTACTGAATTAAGACAAGAATGACGTGCGCTAAGTTTCTTGGAAATCGGTTCAGATTTAGATATAGCTCCCATATATTGTTTCGCCCGATTTAAGGTGTAAAGTGTACCAAAGTCTCTGAAAATCAATCGATTTGCACGAAATTTGGCACAGCGTACTGAATTAGGTCTAGAATGATGTGTACTAAGTTTCGTGAAAATTGGTTCAGATTTAAATATAGCTTCCATATATATTTTCGCCCGATTTTAGGTAAATGATGTACCTAAGTCCCTGAAAATCATTGGATTTGCACGAATTTTGGTATAACGTACTGAATTAAGTCAGGAATGACGTGTGCTAAATTTCGTGAAAATCGGTTCAGATATAGATATAGCTCTCATATATATGTTCGTCCGATTTAATGTAAATGGTGTACCAAAGTCGCTATATATCTTTCGATTCACACGAAATTTGTTATAGCGTACTGAATTAAGACTAGAATAATGTGTGCAAAGTTTCGAGAAAATCGGTTCAGATTTAGATATAGCTCCCATATATAGTTTCGCCCGATTTTAGGTAAATGGTGCACCTAAGTCCCTGAAAATCATTGGATTTGCACGAAATTTGGGACAGCGTACTAATTTAAACCTAGAATGACGTGTGCTAAATTTCGTGAAAATCGATTCAGATTTAGATATAGCTCCCATATATAGTTTCGCCCGATTTTAGGTAAATGGTGCACCTAAGTCCCTGAAAATCATTGGATTTGCACGATTTTTGGTATAGCGTACTGCATTGAGTCTAGAATGATGAGTGGTGAGTTTCGGGAAAATCGGTTTAGATTTCGACGTATCTCCCATATATATTTTCGTCCGATTTTATGTAAATGGTGCACCGAAGTCCCTAAAAATCATTGGATTTGCCCGAATTTTGGTATAGTGTCCTGAATTAAGACTAGAATGACATGTGCTAAGTTTAGTGAAAATCGGTTCAGATTTAGATATAGCTCCCATATATAATTTCGCCTGATTTAAGGTAAATGGTGCACAAATGATTTGCACGAAATTTTGCATAGCGTATTTAATAAAATTTAGAATGATGTGTGTTAAGTTTCGCGAAAATCGGTACTGAATTAAGTCTAGAACAATGTCTGTTAAATTTCGTGAAAATCGGTTCAGATTTAGATATAGCTCCCATATTTAGTTTTGCCCGATTTTAGGTAAATGATGCACCAAAGTCTCTGAAAATCATTCGATTTGCACGAAATTTGGCATAGCGTACTATATTAAGTTTAGAATGATGTGTGCTAAGTTTCGAGAAAATCGGTTCAGATTTAGATATAGCTCCCATTTATATTTTAGTCCGATTTAATGTAAATGGTGCACCAAAGTCCCTATATATATCTTTCGATTTGCACGAAATTTCGCATAGCGTACTGAATTAGGTCTAGAATGATGTTTGTTAAGTTTCGTAAAAATCGGTTCAGATTTAGATATAGCTCCTATATATTTTTATACCCTTCACCACACTGTGGTACAGGGTATTATGTCTTTGTGCATATGTTTGTAACAGGCAAAAGGAAACGAGATAGACACATGGTTCCTTTTGAGAATATGCATAGAAACACTTTCTAAGTCGATTTATGCATGTCCGTCCGTCCGTCTGTCTGTCTGTTTGTGCATGTTAAATTGTAAACAAAGTACAGGTCGCATTTATGATCCGAATTGGATGAAATTTGGCATAGGTCACTTATTCGGTCCAAGGACGAACCCTATTGAAATTGGAAAAAATCGGTTCAGATTTTGATATAGCTCCCATATATATATATATATATATATATATATTTAACCGATTTAATGTAAACGGTCCCTATATAGTTTCGATTTGCACGAAATTTGGTACAGCCTAATCATTTAGGGCTATAATTATGTCTGCCAAGTTTCATGAAAATAGGTTCAGATTTAGAAATAGCTCCCATATATAGTTTCGTCCGATTTCATGTAAATGGTGCACCAAAGTCCATACATATCTTTCGATTTGCACGAAATTTGGCATAACGTACTGAATTGAGCCTAGAGTGATGTCTGCCAAATTTCGAGAAAATCGGTCCAGATTTAGATATAGCTCCCATATATAGTTTCTTCCGATTTCATGTAAATGGTGCACCAAAGTCCCTATATATCTTATATAACGTACATAACGTACTGAATTGAGCCTAGAGTGATGCCTGCCTTGTTTCGTGAAAATCGGTCCAGATTTAGATATAACTCCCTTTAATTATAGATTGATGACATATTCATATTTGTTTGAAGTCGATTTACATACTTTATGGATAGACCTAGGTAGATTCACATTTAGATAGATATCACATATTTTATTTCATCCAATTTCATGTTAATAGTCCTGTTTAATATACCCATAGTGGTGAAGGGTATCATATAGTCGGCCCCGTCCGACTTTACTACTTTCCTTACTGGTTTCTTCCGATTTTATGTAAATTGTGCATTAAAGGCCCAAAGTTTATCCGATTGTCACACAATTGTGTGCAATGAACTGTAGTTAATATAAGTTAATATCTGGCAAGTCTCTTTGAAATCGGTTCAGATTTTGATATAGCTTCTACATATACATTTTCGTCCGATTTTTCACAATATTGACACAAATTTTGCGAAACGTACTGAAGTTAGTATAAACTAGAAGTTGGATATAAATGCTTCAACAAGTTGGGTCCAATCGGCACAAAATTTTGCACTTCATACTGAAGTTACAATAACATAACGTGTGGCAAGTTTAGTTAAAATCGATTTAGATTTAGATATAGCTCCTAAATACAGTTTCGTCAGATTTTAAGTAAATGATGACCCAAGAACTCTTAGGTGGGCCTTGGAAAAAAATTATTTAAAAAATCCACGCCTTATATAGGTGGGCCTTGGAAAAAAATTATTTAAAAAATCCACGCCTTATATAGGTGGGCCTTGGAAAAAAATTATTTAAAAAATCCACGCCTTATATAAAAAAAATTATTTACGCCACGCCTTATATATTTAAAAAATCCACGCCTTATATAGGTGGGCCTTGGAAAAAAATTATTTAAAAAATCCACGCCTTATATAGGTGGGCCTTGGAAAAAAATTATTTAAAAAATCCACGCCTTATATAGGTGGGCCTTGGAAAAAAATTATTTAAAAAATCCACGCCTTATATAGGTGGGCCTTGGAAAAAAATTATTTAAAAAATCCACGCCTTATATAGGTGGGCCTTGGAAAAAAATTATTTAAAAAATCCACGCCTTATATAGGTGGGCCTTGGAAAAAAATTATTTAAAAAATCCACGCCTTATATAGGTGGGCCTTGGAAAAAAATTATTTAAAAAATCCACGCCTTATATAGGTGGGCCTTGGAAAAAAATTATTTAAAAAATCCACGCCTTATATAGGTGGGCCTTGGAAAAAAATTATTTAAAAAATCCACGCCTTATATAGGTGGGCCTTGGAAAAAAATTATTTAAAAAATCCACGCCTTATATAGGTGGGCCTTGGAAAAAAATTATTTAAAAAATCCACGCCTTATATAGGTGGGCCTTGGAAAAAAATTATTTAAAAAATCCACGCCTTATATAGGTGGGCCTTGGAAAAAAATTATTTAAAAAATCCACGCCTTATATAGGTGGGCCTTGGAAAAAAATTATTTAAAAAATCCACGCCTTATATAGGTGGGCCTTGGAAAAAAATTATTTAAAAAATCCACGCCTTATATAGGTGGGCCTTGGAAAAAAATTATTTAAAAAATCCACGCCTTATATAGGTGGGCCTTGGAAAAAAATTATTTAAAAAATCCACGCCTTATATAGGTGGGCCTTGGAAAAAAATTATTTAAAAAATCCACGCCTTATATAGGTGGGCCTTGGAAAAAAATTATTTAAAAAATCCACGCCTTATATAGGTGGGCCTTGGAAAAAAATTATTTAAAAAATCCACGCCTTATATAGGTGGGCCTTGGAAAAAAATTATTTAAAAAATCCACGCCTTATATAGGTGGGCCTTGGAAAAAAATTATTTAAAAAAATCCACGCCTTATATAGGTGGGCCTTGGAAAAAAATTATTTAAAAAATCCACGCCTTATATAGGTGGGCCTTGGAAAAAAATTATTTAAAAAATCCACGCCTTATATAGGTGGGCCTTGGAAAAAAATTATTTAAAAAATCCACGCCTTATATAGGTGGGCCTTGGAAAAAAATTATTTAAAAAATCCACGCCTTATATAGGTGGGCCTTGGAAAAAAATTATTTAAAAAATCCACGCCTTATATAGGTGCCTATTTAAAAAATCCACGCATTTGAAAAAAATTATTTAAAAAATCCACGCCTTATATAGGTGGGCCTTGGAAAAAAATTATTTAAAAAATCCACGCCTTATATAGGTGGGCCTTGGAAAAAAATTATTTAAAAAATCCACGCCTTATATAGGTGGGCCTTGGAAAAAAATTATTTAAAAAATCCACGCCTTATATAGGTGGGCCTTGGAAAAAAATTATTTAAAAAATCCACGCCTTATATAGGTGGGCCTTGCAAAAAAATTATTTAAAAAATCCACGCCTTATATAGGTGGGCCTTAAAAAAAAATTATTTAAAAAATCCACGCCTTATATAGGTGGGCCTTGGAAAAAAATTATTTAAAAAATCCACGCCTTATATAGGTGGGCCTTGGAAAAAAATTATTTAAAAAATCCACGCCTTATATAGGTGGGCCTTGGAAAAAAATTATTTAAAAAATCCACGCCTTATATAGGTGGGCCTTGGAAAAAAATTATTTAAAAAATCCACGCCTTATATAGGTGGGCCTTGGAAAAAAATTATTTAAAAAATCCACGCCTTATATAGGTGGGCCTTGGAAAAAAATTATTTAAAAAATCCACGCCTTATATAGGTGGGCCTTGGAAAAAAATTATTTAAAAAATCCACGCCTTATATAGGTGGGCCTTGGAAAAAAATTATTTAAAAAATCCACGCCTTATATAGGTGGGCCTTGGAAAAAAATTAGTTGTTCCAGCTTAAAAAAGATTTCCAGGCGCGTAGGTCTTGTACGCAGCTCCTCCAATTTGAAAGACCACGTTCCAAGATGTTGTTTTCTATTTGGTCTTTCCATCTGATTCGTTGCCTTCCCCTTCTACTGCAACCATCAGTAGGATCGCGTTTATATGCCTATTGAGCTGGGACATTCTCATTCATTCGCACGACATGACCTAGCCATCGTAGTCGCTGCAGCTCAATACGACTGACTATGTCGATCTCTTTCCCTCTGATTCGTTGCCTTCCCCTTCTACGGCAACCATCAGTAGGGTCGCGTTTATATGTCTTTTGAGCTGGGACATTCTCATTCATTCGCACGACATGGCCTAGCCATCGTAGTCGCTGCAGCTCAATACGACTGACTATGTCGATGTTGGCGTATAAATTGTAGAGCTCGTGGTTCATTCGACGCCGATATTCACCGTCGACGCAAATCGGCCCATAGATCTTTCGGAGAATTTTTCTCTCAAACACTTCAAGAGCTGTCTCATGTGCTTGCATAAGTACCCATGTTTCAGATCCATATAACAGCACGGGTAGTATCAGCATCTTGTAAAGTGTGAGTTTGGTTTGGCGGGAGGTGGCCTTGTTTCTAAACTGCTTACTTAGACCATAGTAGCATCAGATGGCCAAAACAATCTCTCTCCGAATTTCAAACCGGATGTCATTCGTTTTATTTATGGCGGTACAAAGGTATATAAAATATTTTACTACCTCGAAGCTGTAGTTCTCAAGTTCCACAGTTGGTTCGAGTCTACTGGACGTCTTGCGCGTTGATACCATCAACTTGGTCTTCTCGCCGTTTACTGCCAGACCCAATTTTGCAGACTCCTTCTCAATTTTTTCAAAAGTGGCTGTTATCGCTCGCAATGTTCGACCCATTATATCGATGTCATCGGCGTAGGCGAGTAACATGAATTGTTTGGTGTACAGGGTGCCATGTTTGTTCACTTTTGCCTCTCGTATGACCTTTTCCAGCAGGATGTTAAAAAGATCACACGACAAAGTGTCACCTTGTCAGGATCCTCGTTCGGTATTGAAGGGCTCCAATAAGTCCTTTCCTACTTTGACTTCTGATCTTGTGCCAGTTAAAGTTATCCTGCATAGCCTTATTAATTTTGCAGGAATGCTGACCGTAGACATGGCCTTAAACACCTCTGAACAGATGGGGCTGTCGAATGCGGCTTTATAATCGACGACTAGGCGGCATGTTTCGATGTGTTTTTTGTGGGTCTTTTACATGATTTGGCGCAGAGTGAAAATGTGGTCAATGTTGGATTTGTTAGGTCTGAAGCCGCATTGGTATGGTCAAATAATGGCATTGGCCATTGACTTCAGTCGTTCACACAGCACACTGGATAGTACTTTATACGCGATGGGAAGGAGACTTATTCTTCTATAGTTGGCACATATCATCTTGTATCCTTTTTTGTGCACGGGACGCAGGATGCTGAGGTTCCACTTATTGGGCATGCATTCCTCTAGTCAAATTGTACTAATCAACTGGTACATACTCCTTACCAGCATCTCACCACCAGTCTTGGTCGGCTCCTGCTACTTTGTTGTTCTTGAACAGATTAATTGTTTTTATGACCTCATCTTGGCTAGTTGGTATACACTCTATACCATCATCTCTTATTTGTTCTGTCGTATCCTCTTCACCGATACTATTTGATGCCAGAAGTTTTTCAAAATGCACCTCCAGATCCTCACAACGCTGTCTGTATCTGTCACCAGGTTACCTTCTTCATCTCTACAGGAGGATTTGCCTGCACCAAAATCTTCGGTTTGTTGTCTTACTCGCTGGTAAAATTTCCGGACTTCATTCTGACTCCTGTACATCTCGATTTGCTCACGCTCACGTTTCTCTTGTTCATTCTTCTTTTTTCTGAAAACACATTTCTCCTCTCTCTTTTTTTCCCGATAATTCTCCATCACATTACGTGTTGCTACTGTCTGCAGGGTTACCCTATACGCTGCGTTTTTCACATCAGTAGCATTACGACACTCCTGATCGTACCATGGATTTCTTGGTGGTGGCTTTTGGTACCCAAGTATTGCTTTTGTCGCAGTTTGTAGGGAGTGGGCAATTCTTTGCCATTGTGCTTCTATATTATTATAGGGTGTTTTCGTCAGACAGGTGGGTAAGTTGAGCGGAGTTGGCCTCGGCTACCTGTTGTGTTTGCAGCTTTTCTACGTCGAGTTTCTGTGTTGTGTTAGATCGCACCTTTGCTGCTACATTAAGACGGGTGCGAACCTTGACTGCCACAAGGTAGTGGTCCGAATCGATATTCGCTCCTCGGATCGATCAGGCGTCTCTTTGCTTGATCAGGAGAAATCCAGGTGGCCTTGTGTATATCGAGATACTTGAATCCGGTGCTGCTAACTACCACATTTTTTGCTACAGCGAAATCAATCAACCTCATGCCGTTGTCGTATGTTTCTTCATGGAGGCTGAATTTTCCGACGGTGGGGCCAAATATATTTTCCCTTCCGATGTTGGCATTAAAATCTCCTAACAGAACTTTAATGTCATGGCTAGGGCAGCGATCATATGCTGTCTCTAGGCGCTCATAAAATATGTCTTTGGTCTGCACATCTTTGTCTTCGGTCGGAGCATGGGCGCACATAAGACTGATGTAGAAGAACTTCGCTTTTATGCGAATTATAGCAATTCGCTCATTTACTGGAGTGAATCTGGAGACGAGGTCTTTTATTCTCCTATTGACCATAAATCCGCAGACAAATTCATGTGTCGTTTCAAATTTCAATTTTTTTTTTAAATTCACGTTTCACAAAATTTAATCTCCCTCTAATGCGCTCCCTTTGGGGTTTGCCGGAAATTTTCAGCTGTTAAGAGCGCCAAAACATTTTCATCCGTGTTTATTTTCCATTTAATGGCTACATGTCTCCTTGGATATGAGCTGTAATTTTCTTTGGCTATTTTTGCTGTCTTCTCTTGTACGTCCACGCCCGTCCTCTCCCCCTCTTCTTCGCTCATGCCAAACTAAAATCGTTAGAATTTTCACAAACAATAGCGTGTAATTTTCTCACTTTTAAGTGAACATTTTGTGTGCCAGATTTTCATGCTGTCGTTGTTTTTATCCTCATTGCTTTCGATGTTGTTGTTGCTATTGACATATGCGGCTCTTAGCCTTAGCATAGCTTAGCATAAAGGCAATACAATTCTGTTGCACTTCTTGTGTTTGTCCCGCTAACCACATTTTTTCAATGGTGCTGCCAACACTTTTTGGGTTTTGGTGTTCCTCTGCTTAAAAAACACTTTTACCGGAGAGTTGGTGTTTTCTTTTCTATTTTTAAGTCTTTTGTGTTGTGTTTTTTTTTTTTTTTTGCGTTCTTACAGGACCTCTTTTCGTCCTTGGTCTGTGCGGTTTTAATGGTTTCTCGTTTTGTTGCAATTTTTTTTAAGATGGTTTTGTTTAACTTTTCGGTGGTATTGCTGTTGACTTGTGTTTCTTTCTTTAAGCCGGGTG
>NW_026876501.1:0-201522 GCF_032173495.1 Musca vetustissima | reverse complement strand
GCCGCCCATATGTGGAGCGCCAGGAGGAGTCAATTTCCAAGCGAGATTATGTTGTATATTTTGGTGGATAACCGAATTTTGTAATGTTTTTAGAAAATTGAGTCTATCCTTTTTCAAGATTTCTGCGGCTCCAACGAAGTTAGTCCCATTATCCGAGTATATGCATGAGGGGCATCCTCGTCGACCAATAAATCGAGAGAATGCTGCTAGGAACGACTGAGTTGATAAATCGCTAGTTGCTTCCAAGTGTATAGCCTTGGTAGCGAAACAAACGAAGACGCACACATATCCTTTGGTGATCAAACAAGCTCTTCCAGTAAAGTTTTTTATGTTGAATGGTCCAGCGAAAACCACTGTCGTGGTAAATGGCCGTGATAACATGGTCCTTTCTGGTGGCAGAGATGCCATTATCTGCTTTTGAGCATGACTTTTGTACAATATACACGGCTTACAGTTGTTGACAACCTTTTTGATCAACGGTTTTAATCTGAATATCCAGAATTCAGACCTCAATATGCGTGTTAGTAACTGGTTTCCACCGTGTAGGGTGACTTTATGTGAAAATTCAACAAGCAACTGAGCCAACTTCGCATTATATGGTAGAATAATAGGATGACGCTCATTGTAGGTTAGTGCCGGCGATTGTACCAGTCTACCATTTGCGCGCAACATGCCTTTTGTATCTAGAAAAGGGTTTAAAGTCAGCAGAGAACTGTTTGGTGATATTCGAGCCCGCTTTTGTAATATGTCGTACTCATCGGGAAATAGAATTTCTGGGTTCGTATAATAGCGGCTCGTTTTCCGTTTTGAATCTCCGGTAAGCTCCAACGAAGAAACTTGATGATGTCGCCTATTTCCACCGGCATTCCGCCAAAATCTCAAAGCATATGCATATGTGCGATAAAGTTTTGATAGAGAGGAGAAATTCTGCAAGGGATCTTCATCGATGTTAATCGCCAGAATTTTTACAGTTTTTGCTTCTAGATTAGTTTCTTCATTAACTTCCTTTAGTGGCCACCTGGCTTTCGGTAATTTTAACCATTGCGGGCCATGCCACCACAGCTGGTGACTATTCACAACCGCGACTAGCTATGCTCCTCTGAGTCGATGTGATTCCAATTGTCATTCCCCACATTGTCTAAAATCTATTCAGAGTTGTCAATAGTGGGTGGAAAAGTTTGAGATTTGAAGGCTCTTTAAGATTGTATGGGTCAACTTTGACAAAAGTAAAACGGCTCCGCATAACTCCAGCCTCGGAAGGGAGATTTTCTTAATAGGTGCAACTCTCGTTTTAGCTGTTAGCAAAAAAGTTTCAATCTCTTTATTCGATTTTTCAACTCTAATGTACAAGGCGGCTGCGTAGGCACTTTCTGAGGCGTCGCAAAATCCATGTATCTCGATATTTGAGTCTGGTGAAAAATGAATCCATCTTGGTATTTTCAAGTGTTCTATCTCGCAACTATTTTTGACGAAGTTTTTCCAATTTAGCATTGTGAGGGGTTTTAGGATATCATCCCAGGTTATCTTATCTAGCCATACTTGTTGCATGACTAACTTCGCTACAACTACAATAGGTGCGAGCCAACCACAGGGATCGAATAATTTCGCGATCGTTGAAAGTACTTCTCTCTTTGTATAAGAATCCTTATTTTCCATGTCTGGTGGGTTGAAGGTGAAGAAATCTCCGATGATATTCCAACGGATCCCTAAGGTTTTTGTAGATGCATCGTCAGAAATGTCGAGTAAATTTACAGGAAGTAATTTTTCCGCTGGTAAGTCATTAATAATCTGTGGATCGTTTGATGTCCACTTCATTAGCTCGAATCCTGCAGATTCCATCGCGGATATGAGTTGTTTTCGAGAATTAATTGTATCTTGTAACGTGTGCCCTCCGGCTAACACATCATCGACATATAAATTTTCCAGTATTATTTTTGATGCTAACGGGTGAGTATCCTTTACGTCCTCAGCCAATTGTATTAGAGTCCGCAAAGCTAGAAAAGGTGCGCAATTTACTCCAAAGGTTACAGTAAGCAATTCAAAATCTTCCACTGGGTCCTCAACCGCCTTCCGGAATAAGTCTTGTGCAGAAACTTTCCTCATATGTCCTAATTCCAGATACTCCAGGATCGTTTTATCATACAGTTCCTTAATTTCAGGAGTTTTCATTAATTTTCTTTCCATCCTGTAAAATTGTGCGAGTGCTATATTCCTCGAATCCCCAAGTTCTTCGCACTTTTTAAAGGGGAGGGTAACGATGTATCTTCCAACTTCGTTTCTTCTAGTGGTTTCTATGTAATTTTGTTCACAGAAGACATCATCCTCTGACTTCAAAACCTGTTTTGGAGTTTCTTCCACCTCCCAAAAACGTGTTAATATTTTTTCCAGAGATATTGTGCTGCAGAGTGTAATTTGCCTTTGTTTCTGTGATCCATCTATTAATGGTCCGCCAACAATCCATCCAAAAACTGTTCTTTGGGCTAAGAGAGTACCAATTGATTTCATCGGAGCTCCAATTGTAAAAATAAGTGGGCCTATATCCATCCCAATTAACAGATCGACTGGTTGGCTGATATAGAATTTAGGATCCGCTAACTCCATATTTGTGGCATCTCTAAGTTGAATCTTATCCAAAGTATATGGCGGCAAATTAGATGGCAACGATTTTAACACGGGTGCCCACACTTCCAATTTAAAGCTGGGTTCGAATCTTGATCGTAAAGTAAAAACGCAGGATCTGTTTGATGTTTCGGCAACAAGTTGATTTATGCCTGAAACGTGCACAAGATTTCTTCTTGTTGGCAGACTTAATCGATTTTTCAGCTTTTCTGTTATGAATGTTGACTGAGAACCAGAGTCAATTATTGCTCTGGCGTCATAAAGTTGGCCATTTGCTTCAATTTGCACAATTGCCGTAAAAAGTAATGTTTCTCCAAAATTTTGTTTGTTATTCCCATTTTCCTGGAGAGTCAGTGTAGTAACGTTTGGTGGTTCTTCATTCGATGTGGACTGTATGAGCGTGGTAAGAGCTGAAGTACTTGTACTAGGGCGTTCTTCTCTCGTTTTTCCATAGCTGTTCTTCTTCTTCCTCCTTTGCTTTCTTGTGATTTTTGTTGTGTTTTAAATAATGTTTTAGATTTGTTCTGCTTGTGTGTGTACCACTGTATTTATTTCCACACTATTCTTCTTCTTCTTTTTATTTCTCTTTTATTTCTTCCTCTTTTTTTGAATTTCTCTCACCGGTATTTTTGTTCCAATTTTCCAAATTATTTCCAATAAAATAAATTATTCTTTTCGTTTTTTGTTGTTTCGTTTGTTGGAATGGCACTTCACTTTTTGTTGTTGTTTTGACCACTATTTATTTAAAACTTATTTATTTACTTTTTTGTCTGATTTTTTCTTTGTTGCACCTTTTCACTGTTCTGTGTTGATTTGTTTATATGTTCACTGCTGGTTCGTTCAACGTTTGCGTTCACTGGAATGAGCCGTCGGGTTCACTTCCACTTTTAATCACTTTATTAATGATTTTTATAATAATTTTTTCTTTGTAATTTTTTTAACTATTTTAAAAAGCACTTTATCTGGCTCGCTAGGACCAAATGTTTATTTACAAACCTTTTTTTCCTTTAATAATAATAAGTGTTATTTTTAATTTTTATGTAGTGTATTTGTTGTTGGTGTAATTCAATGTGGTATGTACAATAGGTTATGGGTAATGTTGTAATTCAAGGGGGTATGTACAATAGGTTGTTATTCAAGGGGGTATGTGCAATTTCTTTTAGGTTTAGGTTAAAATAAATTTTAGGCCAACGAGGGGTGTGCAAAAATATATATAAGTATTTTAACCTTTTTTAATTATTTATATTATTTATGTTTTTAATTGCAATGTAAGTATATGTAATTTAATAATGTTGTGTAATTGTATGTGTGTATGTGTTTTAACCACTTGGGTGTTTGTTCAATTTATGTTTTTAACAATTTATGGTTTTAACAATTCTTTTTTTTGCAATTTGTTTGGTTTCACCAATTTGTGTGTTTTTAATTATTTGTGTGTTTTTAACAATTTGTGTTTTTGAGAGTTTGTGTGTTTTTTACAATATGTGCTTTGTGTGTTTTTAACAATTTGTGTTTTTAACAATATGTGTGTTTTGTGTGTTTTTAACAATTTGTGTTTTTTAACAATATGTGTGTTTTGTGTGTTTTTAACAATTTGTGTTTTTTGGCAATTTTTGTATTTTCAACAATGTGGGTGTGTTTTTTTGAATTTGTGTGGTTTAATTATTGTTTGTATTTTGTCACTGCGGGAAGAACGGACGCTTAGAACACCGGTAAAAGACTAGACTTACTTCGTTGCAACAATCGCTTATAAGCCCTGCTTATGTTTTCCAATATATTGGAAGGCAACGAGAAGTAATGAGAGCAGTTGCTGATGTATGTATGTATATTATGTGTACATATATACACCGTTGCAAACCGCTAACCAGAAAACATACTTTCGGTAAACGGAACAGTGGGGAACAAAAGTTTTCCCTTGATATTTTTTAAAGAATATGGTCCGAGACCATACACATACTTTTATTGAATTCATAGTCATTTTCTCCAATAATGGTAGAATTATTAAAATTCAAAAAAGTTTCAAAATTTAAATGTTTTTTTTTCACAAACTGACAAAATGTAAAAATTATAATGTCAATTATTTTTTCATTTTACACAATTTTTGTTCCAATATGTGATGATAATGGAAAGATGAAAAACAGCATACGTTAGTGGAATTATTAAACTGATGGTTATTATTATTACTGATAATGTCATAATAGGACCAAAAATTATGAGTCGAAAGTTCTTGATTTGAACCAATTTTTTACTTCCTGGTCGTTTAAGCTTGGATCTGTAATTAACTGAGTATAAAACACATTTTTATGAGCGGATTTATTCAAGATATTCATATATGCATAGAAAATGAGGTATGGAAACTGTTGATGCTATCGAAATGCGATGGCATGACTGACTGCGAAATTTTCTGTGCAGTCTATTCAGCGAGGAGTACATTATATAAGAATAGAATAGGCATATTATTTAATATGTGTGATTACTTTTGATGCTATAAGTCCGCATCCACGCTGAATTTTAGAATTTTATCTAGCCTATTTTACTTCTATCCGATAGCATGAAGTACTGTAAAAATCTCAGTAAAATCTGTTTAGCGGGTTTTGACTCTTCAAACAAAACTTTTTATTCTCTATATTAAGGTTATTTAAGTATAACGGGGAGTGCATATATCTCCAATCGTAATGCGCTCATTTTTGAATGTACAATGTGTATATACCCCTACGTCATTCAGACAGATTTTGAAGACGGTATCTGTAACCGTTCTTAAGATATACCCATATTACATGTTAAGAAATTTTGAGGTATGTTCACTATTGATGATATAACTCTTCATCCACGCGGAATTTTAAAGTTTATCTAGCCTATGTTACTTTCAGGGCATGTATAAATCTCATTAATATCTGTTCAGCGATTTTTGCCTCTATCGGTAACATACAAACAATTTTTTTCTATTTTATATATATGTACATATATAGTTTTGTTAAAGGCAAAGACAATCCAATTAATTGTAGAAAATTAACATATTTTGAGAATTGTCCATAATTGACAGTTACATAAAGATATACGCTGCCCATTTTCGCCAAAATATGTCCAAAAAGAACTACGAACCATAAAGGTTCGATATAAAATGTGTGGAAATGCTAATGTCTTTCAAAATATATTTTGCAACATTTTCGCGAATTTTTCTCAAAATTTTCTTTCAAAACCTTTCCACTTCAATTACAGACTACTAATAGAAACTTTAAGTCAAATCGGTCCAGCCGTTTCTTCAAAATAATTTTTGCAAGATTTTCGCGGAATTTTCTCAAAATTTTCTTTCATAAAAACCTTCCCACTGTAATTACCGACAACTGAAAGAAATTTTGAGTCAAATCGGTCCAGCCGTTCTCAATTGATGCGTTAGTATACATTTTTGTTGCTCCATTTTTATATATATAGATTTTAAATTATTCCACATCAAATTCGTAAAGATCAAGGTCATCCAATATATACATACATATATATTTCATTTTGCCTGACAACGATGAAATGTGGACATTTTAAACTGGCTCCACAGACTTGACAATATAATTCAATTTTAAATTTATTTTTAGTTTTACAACGAAACACACACAAACAAATTAATTCAGCAAAGAGCACAGAAAAATATATTCCCCTCAAAACAGAGAAAAAACAGGGTCGACAAATTTACATATTTATGTCAACAAAAATTACTTTCGGTTTCACTGGATGCCACTGAGATTAGAATCAACCTGGCAAACCCACATTTAGAGCTCAACAACAAAAACAAACATGTGTAAGGCCGACATACAGGCTGTTTGATTACCATTGAAGAAGAGAAAAAAAAACTCATCCAAACCTTTTGAGAATCCAATAACTGGAAAAAAGACATGTAAGGCAGAAAACATCTTACCTTAAATCAGTTCGGCTGCTACCAAAAAACATCATCAACATCAACAGCCCAAGGGACAAATGAACATTTCATTGAACTTTGACACACATTTTTTACATAACTACTGAAAATTTTAAACCAGACTTCTACTGTTGGTTCGGTTGTCATCGACGTCATCACCACCAACAACAACCATATCATTGTTGTTTGTTGTCATTGTCCGTGTTTGATGAACCGTAAGTAGCCAAACTTGTTATGTGCGTGTGTGTGTGTTTGATAGGCCGAAATGCTGGGTCACTGCTGGTTCTTTTGGGCGGTGGCAGAATAGAAAAATATGCAAATGCTGTGTATGTGTGCGTAACCCCCCACCCAATTGGGTCTGTCAGTAAGTCTAACCGATAATTTTGTGTTACACTAAGAATCTCAACAAAACCAAATCACAAAACATCTTGAATTTTTAATCCAGCCGTAGTTGTTGTAAATCAGGCCGGTATTTGCTGGCTGGCTGGTCTGGTGGTGTAGATTTCCACAATGTCAGTCTTCTGTAATAACTCAAATGTCACACAAAGCTATTTTAACATGTTAACTAGATAAGTTCCGAAGGTTTTGTGGGTTGGGATTATGTTGTTGTGTTAGCTATGTAAAAAATGTATGATTTTTTTCCTCGGCACATGTAAACATAAATTAAGGGTGTTACAGTATTTGTGAGGAAAACAAAACAGTTTTATACTCTTCAAAATCTTTGAGATTAAAGTTAAGACATGTCATGTACATGACGTAATAGAATGTCTTAAAGTAAAAGAAAATTCGATGAACATAATTCGATTTTACAACGAATATCTTTTCAAGGCCTAAGAAAATTTGGTTTTTTTAAAGTATTTTTTTCAATGCCTATAGAAGGCGTGGATTTTTAACGAATATTTTGTCAATGCATATAGAAGATTTAAAAAAATAATATTTTTTCGGAGTTTACACCAATCGTTATATTTTAAAGAATATTTTTTCAAGGCGTTTACAAATAGTGGATTCTTTTTCAAATTCTTCGCAAAGCATTGTATTTTAAAGGATATTTTTTCAAGGACTTTACAAAGCGGGGTTTTTTATATAATAATATTTTTTTTTTTAAATGGGTTGACTTTTTACAAAAAATAAAAATTAGAAGAACTCTACCAGGCCCAGATATTTAAAATTGTTTAAAAGAACTCTACAAGGCTTGGATTTAAAATAAAATAATTTTACAAGGACTTTACAAGGCGGGATTTAAAAATAATTACAAGGGCACAACAAAACTTAAAAAAAAAATCCAAAAGGTGTGGATTTAACAAAAACATTACAAGAACTTTACAAGGCGTGGGTAAAAAAAATGCCTACAAGGATTCTAACAGACGTGGATTATATATATATATATATATATGGACGTCTTTGAGCAACCGTGGCATCCACCATTTGGTATGCTGCAACACTATCCGCTATCCAAAATTTATCTTGACAAAAAATCCAATACACGTTATTCTAGGTTCGATTTGGTACGCTGTGCACAAATTAGTCCTAAGCGGACAAACTTTAGTTATTTGGTACATCATTTTGATTAAATCGGATGAAAATATTTATGGAAGCTATACTTAAACTTGAAACGTCTTCAGTCCAATACGATATGCAATATTTCAGTTAAAGCGAACAGACATTGGCTCCTCTATTTGCACAATTGACATAAAATCGGACTAACGTATATATGTGAGCTATATTTTAATCTGAACCGATTTTAACCAACCTTAGCATACTTCAATCTAGACCTAATTCAATACTCTGTTCAAAATTTTGTCTTAATCGGACCAATATTGGGAGAGTGTGCACCAAAACCAAACCAAACTTGACATACTTTAATCCAGACCTAATTCAATACTCTGTGCAAAATTTTGTCTCAATCGGACCAATATTGGGAATTTGGTGTACCATTTACCTAAAATCGGACCAAAATATATATGGGAGCTATATCTAAATCTGAACCGATTTCAACCAAACGTGGCATACATCAATCTAGACCCAATTCAATACTCTGTGCAAAATTTTGTCTTAATCGGACCAATATTAGGAGTTTTGTGCACCATTTACCTAAAACCGGACGAAACTATATATGGGAGCTATATCTAAATCTGAACCGATTTCAACCAACCTTGGCATACTTCAATCTAGACCTAATTCAATACTCTGAGCAAAATTTTGTCTTAATCGGACCAATATTGAGAGTTTTGTGCACCATTTACCCAAAATCGGACGAAACTATATATGGGAGCTATATCTAAATCTGAACCGATTTCAAACAAACTTGACATACTTTAATCTAGACCTAATTCAATACTCTGTGCAAAATTTTGTCTCAATCGGACCAATATTGGGAGTTTGGTGCACTAATTACATAAAATCGGACCAAACTATATATGGGAGCTATATCTAAATAAAATACATCGACGGACGGACAGACGGACATGCATAAATCAACTCAAAAAGTTATTCTATGTATATTCTCAAAAGGAACCATGTGTCTATCTCGTTTCCTTTTGCCTATTACAAACATATGCACAAAGAAGGGTATACGAATGTGTTGAGGTGTTTTTCGTGGTTTTTTTTTCAGGGTTTGGAGCAGAGTGAAAATCTGGTCAATGGTGGATTTGCCAGGTCTGAAGCCGCATTGGTATGGTCCAATAATGTCGATGACCATTGGCTTCAGTCTTGCACACAGTACGCCGATTAGCACTTTATATGCGATGGGAAGGATACTTATTCCTCTATAGTTGGCACATATCGTCTTGTCTCCTATTTCGTGCACGGGACACATGATGCTGAGGTTCCAATCATTGGGCATGCATTCTTCTAAACAAATTGTACTAATCAGCTGGTGCATGCTTCTTACCAGCATCTGATCACCAGTCTTGAATAGTTCGGCTTGTAACCCATCGGCACCTGCTGCCTTATTTTTCTTCAGTCAATTGATTGCTATTCCGACTTCATTTTGGCTAGGTAGTATACACTCTATACCGACATCTATTATTGGTTCTGGGGTATTCTCTTCACTGGGGTATTCTCTCTTTTCTTAAAATAAGTTTCTCCTTTTCTCCCGATAGTCCTCCATCGCATAACGCGTTGCTACTGTCCGCAGGGTTGCCCTATACGCTTCATTTTTCATATCAGTAGTATTACGACACTCCTGATTTTTTGATGGTGGTCTTTGGTACCCAAGTGTTGATTTTGTCCTTCTATATTATTATCGGGACAAGGGGTACTTTCGTCAATCAGTTGGGTAAGTTGAGCGGAGTATGCTTCTGCTATCTGTTGTGTTTGCAGCTTTTCGATGTCAAATTTCCGTGTTACATTAGATCGCACCTTTGCTGCTACATTAAGACGAGAGCGTACCTTTGCTGCCACAAGTTAATGGTCCGAATCGCTATTCGCTCCTCTGATCGATCGGACGTCTAAAACTCTGGATGAATGCCTTCCGTCTATCACAACATGATCGATTTGATTTCTCGTTGTTCGATCGGGAGAAATCCTGCTAACTACCATGTTTTTTGCTGCTGCGAAGTCAATCAACCTCACGCCGTTGTCGGATGTTTCTTCATGGATGCTGAATTTTCCGACGGTGGGGATAAAGATATTTTCCCTTCCGATTTTTGCATTTAAATCTCCTAGCAGAATTTGTCATAATGTCATGGCCAGGGCAGTGGTCATATGCTGTTTCTAGGCGCTCGTAAAATATGTCTTTGGTCTGTTCATCTTTATCTTCGGTCGGAGCATGGGCGCAAATGAGACTTATGTACAAGAACTTCGCTTTTATACGGATTATAACAAATCGCTCATCTACTGTAGTGTATCTGGAGACGAGGTCTTTTATTCTGCTGTTAACCATAAATCCGCATCCAAATTCACGTTTCGTTTCATGGCAGGTATAATACAGGGCTTAATCATCTGATTTACTTACGCCAGTCCCTCTCCAACGCATTTCCTGTAAGGCAATGATATCGGCTTTGTACTTCTTGAGTGTACCCGCCAAAGCGAACACTTCGCCTGTTCTGTACAACGTGCGCACATTCATTGTGCAGATTCGCAGATCGTGGTCCTTTATACGTTTGCGGGGGTCGTCAACGTGGGTTTGGATTTCTGTTTCTTTGCTTTTTCATAGTAGGTTCGGTTTTCCGAGTGTGGGCAACTAACCCGACGCCTCAACCCATTTGTTTATAATTCATATGTGTGAAATTGCGGCACATATTAGCTCATAATTTCATCGGGTGATGAAAATAGCTAACACAGGTGGCACCACGGGGAGGTCAGTGTCCACATTTGAGATACAAGAGGGACCAAGATAAGCCTGCACTTCGTCATGTTAAAGCCAATCAGAGCCGTTGCTTGGTATCTATCAACAGGAGTTGGTTCAGCCAAAAGCCACAGAGATGTAAAGATTTTTCTTCAATCGCTTTAGGATTACCAATAAAAAATTCATAACTCAAAAGCATGACCTGAGGCGAAGTTGTCCCTCTGGGTTCTGGAATTCTCCACCCCCAGACCATGAAATCGAAGTCACATTTTTCGAAATTGGCAATATAGCCATTGTAATCATATAGACTTCTAATGAAATATCCACAAGAGAGTGCAAATATCTCAAAATATTTCCCAATCTCGGAATATAGATCTGCAGAAATTTAGAGTGTGTAGGGTATTATATGATCGGCCCAGGCGACTATACCGCTCCGCTCAATCTTCTACAAATTTTCCTAATTATCAACCTTATTTTTTTTATGGAATCTCATTAAAAAGGAAATTATTCTAAAATGTCCAAACAACAACAACAGCAATAACAATGGTAGAATAAAGCAAATGTCAACATTCAAGTTGATAACCCTGTTGAAGCCTTGACTGAATGTTCTTGTGAAAGTTATAAATCTTTTTCGCTTTGATAATAATAATAATATTTTGCTGTTTGCTTCTTCTTCATTCAAACTTTTTAAATTGGATTTGAAAGCTAAAAAATGTTTCTAGATTTTCTTTTATTCGCGTGATGTTTTGCTTTGTGCAATCTCATGATGTAGACGATGCTGATGATGGCAAAGAAGAACATTAATTAATAATTTCCAAACAGAAACTTTCAGCCTTATTGCGATTTGTTATTGCTGTTATTGTTGTTGTTTGCTTTTGCTGTTTGCGTTCAAATTAAAGTGACTACTTCTGTTTGATGATGAGATTGATATGACTTTCACGTATTCGGGGTATGCGTGGTGAATAAATAAATGTGTTGCCGTTGTTGTTGTTGTTTTCGCAGTTCCTGGCCAGTTGTTGATTGCCAACAAAATAAAAAAAGTTTCCTTTAATTTTGCTTTGCAACAATTAACAGAACACACACTACCCCACACCTACACTTACTCACGCACGCACATGTGTACACACAAACTTTTTGGCATTTAGCTAATTCTAAAAGTAATCTCATCAATATCCTCGCCTTGGGATTAACCTGGATATTATTGCAAAAGTTTTTGCCATAAGTTAATACCTTTAAAGACATTCCATTTCATTTATTTCACTTTGAAATGCCAATTAATGTGAAATGTTGGAAATAACAATTAAAACCAGGCGAAAGGCATTAAAACAGTCTGAACATGTAAATAAAAAGGATATGTGCAGGTGGTTATGCTTCACTGCATCTTTATTGGGAGGATAGAGTAAATGCTTCAGAGCGAGCATGAAATTCAAAGAGTTTCGAAGCACTGGAATGGCAAATGGAAATAACTTAATCCACCTAAAACTCGACTATTTATGATTTTAGTAACATTTTAAAGGTCCAATAAGTATGTAAATATTATTATTTCACAAGAACTATGAAAACCCCTTTCTTCAGAAAAAATCGTTTTTATCTATGTATACCAAGATTTTCTATATGAAAAAATATATATATATATATTATAACCGTACTGATTTTTTCTGTACAAAATTAAAAAGAAAATAATTATTTCCTATAAAGACGTCCTTAAGCCGCATTCGACAGCACTATCCGTTCAGAGGTGTTTAAAGCCATGTTTGCGTTCGGCATTCCTGCAAAATTAATACGGCTATGCAGTATAACTTTAAGTGGCACAAGGTCAGCAGTTAAAGTAGGAAAGGACCTATCAGAGCCCTTCAATACCGAACGAGGATTCAGACACGGTTACAGTTTGTCGTGTGATCTTTTTAACATCCTACTGGAAAAGGTCATACGAGACGCAAAGGTGAACAGAAATGGCACTCTGTACGATATAATGGGTCGAACATTGCGAGCGGTAACAGCCACCTTTGAACAAATTGAAAAGGAGTCTATCAAAGTGGGTCTGGCAGTAAACGGCGAGAAGACCAAGCTGATGGTATCAACGCGCAAGACGTCCAGTAGACTCGGACCAACTGTGGAACTTGAGAACTACAGCTTCGAGGTAGTTAAAGACTTTATATACCTTGGTACCGCCATAAATAAAACGAATGACATCAGTTTTGAAATTCGGAGAAGGATTGTGATGGCCAACAGATGCTACTATGGTCTAAGTAAGCAGTTTAGAAACAAGGCCACCTCCCGCCAGACCAAACTCACACTTTACAAAACGCAGATACTATCCGTTCTGTTGTATGGATAAGAAGCATGGGTACTTGCGCAAGCAGATGAGGCAGCTCTTGGGGTGTTTGAGAGAATATCGGTGAATACGGTGAATATTGGCGTCGAATGAACCACGAGCTTTACAATTTATACGCGGACATCGACATAGTCAGTCGTATTGAGCTGCAGCGACTACGGTGGCTAGGCCATGTTGTGCGGATGAATGAAAATGCCCCAGCTCAAAAGGCATATAAAAATGAGCCTACTGATTGTTTCCGTAGAAGGGGAAGGCCACGAATTAGATGGAAAGAACGTGGAACGTGGTCTTCCAAATTGGTGGACTTGCGCACAAGACCGACGCGCTTGGAAATCTTTTTTAAGCTCGACTTATGGAACAACCGTTCTGTAACAAGCCAGCTAAGTAAGTAACAATTGAACTTAGGACTTGCAGAATTGCCACAAATATTACGGATTGACAAATAATAGGCACTTTGCAATGAGAAAATACAGTCACGTCCGTTGGAAACTACGCCTATGCTAATAGAAATTGATGGGTATCGGTCGATGTTTATAATTTTTGGTAGGAATATTTGCCACTCAATGTGAACCAAAAATATGGAATTATTTATTTAATATGTGTATTTACTAATTATACCCTCCACCACACTGCATAGAATCACTTTTTGAGACGATTTACGAATGTCCGTCCGTCCATGTATTTTTGTGAACAAAGTACAAGTCGCATTTATGATCCGATTTGGATGAAATTTGGCATAGGTCACTTATTTGGTCCAAGGACGAACCCTATTGAAATTGGGACAAATCGGTTCAGATTTAGATATAGCTCCCATATATATTTTCGTGCGATTTAATGCAAATGGTCCACCAAAGTCCCTGTATAGCTTTTGATTTGCACAAAATTTGGCACAGCGTAATGAATTAGGCCTAGAATGATGTGTGATAAGTTTCCTAAAAATCGGTTCAGATTCAGATTTAGCTTGCATATATATTTTCATCCGATTGTGAAGTTGTTAAGGGTATCATATAGTCGGCCACGTCCGACTTCACTACTTTCCTTACTGGTTTTTTATACCATTCACCACACTCTGGTACAGGGTATTATGTTTTTGTGCATATGTTTGTAAAATTCAAAAGGAATCGAGATAGACCCATGCTCCCTCTTGACAATATGCTTTCTGAGTCGATTTACGCATGTCCGTAAGTCCAGGTATTTTTGTGAACAAAGTACAGGTCGCAGTTATGATCTGATTTGAATGAAATTTGGCACAATTTACTTATTTTTCTCCCATATATAGTTTCGTCCGATTTTATCTTAATGGTGCACCAAACTCCAAATATTTGTCCGATTGAGACAAAATTTTGCACAGAGTATTGAATTATGCTCAGATTGATGTGTGCGAAGTTTTTTTTTGAAATCGGTTGAGATTTAGATATAGCTCCCATATATAGTTTCGTCCGATTTTAGGTAAATGGAGCACCAAACTCCCAATATTTGTCCGATCGAGACAAAATTTTTCAGAGTACTGATTTAGGTCAAAATTGATGCATGCCAAGTTTTGTTAAAATCGATTTATGTATAGCTCACATATATAGCTTCCTACGATTATATGTAAATGGTGCACCATTCTATCAATGTTTGTCCGATTGAGGCAAAATTTTGTACATAGTACTTAATTAGGTCTATATTGATGCATGTAAGTTTTGTATTGGATTTTGTGTCGAGATACATTTTGGATTGCGCGCTGTGTTGCAGCATAGCAAATGATTGACATTCAATTTTTCATAAATTTCAGATTGGTACCCAAAGTGGTGAAGGGTATCATATAGTAGACCCCGTCCGTCTTTTAAACATTCCCTACTGGTTTTTAAATTAGGTTTTCCCTTTCGAGTCGAACTTAATGATGGAAGTTTTGCAATGTTTTTGATGTCGAAGGTGGCACAGAACATGGGAGGTGTATGGATTAATTATCCATCGCTATAGCAGCATTTGCTTTGGAAAGAACTGGTTTTGGAGTGAAAATAAATGTCCGACCGTGATAAATCTTAATTTAATTCGAAGTAGAACTTCGCATTGTACCTGATGAGCTACGGCGAATCGCTTTGCACAGTGTTGGATGCTTAGGTTCTTCCCCTGGCTTTGTTTTTCATTACAAAACGTCGATCATTAATCTAGACTCGAAAGACAAAAACTGTCTTAAAAATATTTTTGATGAGCCATGTCAATTTGTTTGCCTGTGTGTTTGCTGTTCCGGATATGTAAAACATATAAAAATAATTTCTTACACATGTTCAATGCATCATCAGAAACAATTGGTTTTTGTCCCACTTTAGCATTTAGATTTATGGTCAAGAATATCAGAGTTATAATTTTTTCACACCTTGATAAGGCCGTCGAGAAAAATAAACTTACTTACGATTATATGCGATTTTATCACCTTATAAGTGTTAATGTAATTTTTAATGTGCTATTTTAAATTTATAAATTTATTTTAAATTATTCGCAGTTTAATTGGCTCCTAATGTCCAGAAAAATAATTCAGTTTTCCCCATTGTGTAGAACAGGAAATATTCATGTTATTATACTGGTTACCTACCTCATCAATAAACATTAGTTAGAGGTGTGAATTTAAATGATACGCCACCTACTACGATCATAAACTATAATGGCTTCATGAATAAATAGCACAAAACTTGTAGCATAAAATTAAAAAATAACTTTAATGCGTTATTCTATGGATCATAAAAATCTGTGGCTAAAAATATCTTCATCATCATCATAAGAATTGATTCCGACTGATAACAAATGCATTCTGTGAAACAATGCAATGAAAAAGAGCAGCAGCAGCAACAACACCAAAAATGATTGACCCGTTGCGATGACATTGGAAACCCCAAATTTAAATGATATTTGCAGCATCGTCAACATATGTGTTTGTTGTTTTTGTTGTGGCCCGTCACAATAAGAAGATTATTTTAAATTTGTGTTGCCAAATTCATAACCTGCTGGTATTATCTGCGAAATAATATCTAATGCAAAATTTCGAACATATAAAAACACCTACTACGCAGAGAGCAGATCATAATACGACGAACAGTTCATCTATTGAAAGCTAATCTACAACAAATAACAATAACAACAATGCGTGCCTTCATTGTCTTGTGTTTGGTGGCTGTTGCCTGTGCCGATAAATTGGGTTATAACTATCAGCCCGTTGGTCACTCATCCTCCGGATTGTCCTTCACTCCTGGTGCAGGTGTTGGTTCTGCCAGCAATGTAGCACCCAGCTACACTGGTGGTGTAGGTTCTTATGAAGGTCAAGGCTCCGTCGCTCCAAGCTACACTGGTGGTGTTGGTTCATACGAAGGTCAAGGCTCTGTTGCTGCTCCCTCTTTCGTCCCACAAGCTGAACTCGAAAAGGAATTCTATACCTTCTCTGCCAATGATGCCGATTTCAATGAACCCGCCAGCTCCGAACAATTGGCTAACTCCTTGAAGAAGGGTCTCCGTGTTGTCTTCATCAAGGGCCCCGAAAACAACGGCTTGGAAGATGCCGCCTTGGCTTTGGCCAAACAAGCTGCCCAACAACAAACCGCCATCTATGTTCTCAACAAACAAGCCGACCTTTCCGATTTGGCCAACAAACTTAACACCATCAACACCGGTAACAACAACAAACCCGAAGTTCATTTCGTCAAATACCGTACCCCTGAAGATGCTGCCAACGCTCAACGTGCTATCCAAGGTCAATACGATTCTTTGGGTGGTTCTTCTCACAACTTCAACGGTGGTGTTGCCCCCGTTATCAACTTTGCTTCTCAAGCTCCCGTTGCTGCTGCTCCCGCTGCTTCTACTCCTGGTGCTAGCTACTTGCCAGCTTCGATCTTCCGTCATTAAGAGATATAGTTGATTGTGATGATGTATTTTGTTGTTGTTAGATTTATAGAACAATAAAATAAAGTATTTGTTATTTGTTGTTAAACTCGAATTTAAAATGGTTTTTGTTTTGAAAAATTCCAAGGTATCTTTAAGAAATATGCAAGAATGTCAGAATATTTTATATATGTATTTGTCGGACGTCCATAATTGTGAGCCCGACAATATTAAACTATTCAGCAATGTTCAAAGGCTTGCCTATTAAAAACACTATAGAGATCGCATTTTTAATCCTTCATAAAACTTCTTTTGTAAATCTAGTCCTCTGGATCCTGTGAACCTCTATAAAAAATTCTTACAAAATCTACGCTTCTAGATCTTATAACCTGTAGAAAAAATCTACACTTCTGGACTTTGCAGAAAAAATTGTATTAGTACATTCCTGGAGTTATACCTAAAGTGAGACCAATATTGAATACATAGTGTAGGAATTACCGAACATTTGTAGTTATCATTAAATGAGACGTTATACCTAATTGAGAACTGCTACATTTAAATTTCGAAACTATTTTTTTATTAACACTAGAACGCCGAAGGCAGTCATTTTGACCGCTTTCCAATTTCAAGTACAAAAGCAACTGCGCATTTAATGACACTTTTTTTAAATTTAGTGAATTTTTTATAATAAACGTAATTCTATGAGGTACAAAAAGTCACCATATTTTAAAAAAAAAGTGTCATTAAATGCACAGTTGCTTTTGTACTTGAAATTGGAAAGCGGTATCGATGAAACAAGTTCAGATTTATGCTCGTTGGAAGGGTGACATTTCGCAGTAAAAAATCTTAAGCTGTCTTTTGTTTGGTGCATTCAGTTATGAGTTACAAGGTGTTAAAAATGGAAGTGAACAAAGAGAAAATTTGGCACATTTAACAGTTTTTTTTTTTGCCAAAGGCGAAAAAGTAAGCCAAACGACTAAAATTGTGAATGGTGTTTATGGTTCCGATACTATAATAGCCAATTATGTGCAATTTTCACCACTTTGGGTATATTCTACATTTGTATCCTAACAGACGACGCGTTTTTTTGTTACCGATTTCAGACAAACTTGCCAGAGACTAATCTATATTACTTCCGTACGTTGTGTCAATCGGCCTAGGTATGGATCTTTTCACGAAGCTTAGCAACATCATTCTAGACTTAATTCAGTACCCTATACCAAAATTGGTGCAAATCGAAAGATATATATGGACTTTGGTGCACCAATTACATAAAATCGGACAAATATATATGGGAACTATATCTAAATCTGAACCGATATTCACGAAACATAGCACGTCATTTTAGCCTGAATTCAATACGCTAAGACAAATTTCGTGCAAATCGAATGATTTTCAGAGACTTTGGTGCACCAATTACCTAAAATCGGGCGAAACTATATATGGGAGCTATATCTAAATCTGAACCAATTTTCACGAAACTTTGCACACATCATTATAGACTCAATTGAGTACGCTATGTCAAATTTCGTGCAAATTGAAAGATATGTAGGGACTTTGGTACAACATTTACCTTAAATCGGACGAAAGTATATATGGTAGCTATATCTAAATCTGAACCGATTTTCCCAATTTCAATAGGGTTCATCCTTGGGCCAAACAAATGAGCTGTTCCAAATTTCATCCAATTCGGATCATAAATTCGACCTGTACTTTGTTTACAATTTAACATGGACAGACAGACGGACGAACGACATGCATAAATCGACACAGGAAGTGATTCTATGCATATCCTCAAAAGGAACCATGGGTCTATCTCGATTATTTTTGCCTGTTACAAACATATGCACAAAGACATAATACCCTGTACCACAGTGTGGTGAAGGGTATAAAAAGGGACCAATGTTGATTACACCGTGTAGGAATTACCGAACATTTGTAGTTAGGTGGTATGCCTATTTGAGGACTGATATATCTCAATTTCGAAACTAACATTTCTGCATCGCAATCCTTTTCTAAATATTAAAAAAGTCAAAAATCGGTACCGGGGCTAGGCCTAAATGCGAGCTATAGTTCATATATAGTTCATTCTCGAACCTTACGTTCTAATTTGTTATCTTCATATCCTCCGCAGTTGGAATGATTACAAATGTGTCTTAGAACCAAACCCAAAACGCGGAACAAATTTGATAACTATTTTAATATAAATATTATAAGGACGGGGTTATATCTTAAAAATTTTCGAAAGGGAGATGTGTACCATATACTATTACAAAATACTATGTTACAGCGAATTCGGTTGAAAAATGCGTTCAGGAACCCCAAAATTCCGAGTTCGAAAAATACGATCAATAAATGGGGAATGCAACTCCCAAGGTTTGTCCGATTGATGTGAAATATGGGATTAAGATATATTTTCAATACATTATTTCGTCCGATTTTGCCTATATGGTGCAATTTGCTTCAAATCGGTTCAGATTTACATATCGCTTTTATACACAGTTTTGCTCGATTGCATATAAATGATACACCATAAACCCCAAGTCTGCATGACATGCTTATGGGTTGATTTATGATATTACGTATAGCAATGTAGATTATATATTTAATTTCGTCCGATTCCACGTCAATGGCCCTCTAACTTATGATCATATTTGTATGTATCCAAAACGATGAAGAGTACCATATAGTCGGCCCGTCCGACTTTTGAATTGTCCTTACTGGTTTTTATACAACAACGCAGATTGAAAATTCCTGCCCAGTTTCCATATGTTGAAGGTCCAATGCGAATATATCAAAATGTTTTCTACTTTCCTGAGAAGTTAAAAATCTTCCCGACAATTACAAGTCATTTATTTGACACTGAATTTGTTGAGAATCAGTTCATATTTAGATTTATCCTTTATATATATATCCGACCGACTTCCTATACTCTAAACACAGAGCTACTGTTTCCGTTTAATTTATATATATATATATATATATATATACTTCAATATAGGTTCAAACTTGTACATGGCCTCCATATGTGCAGTGTGCAATGACAGTTTCGATTTTGTTCACAAATCACAATTTCTTTAGTTCAAGTTTTTATCCTTGTAAATATAAGCTTTAATTTTTAACGAAAATGAAATTACGTTGGAATTTACGGTTTTACGTTGGAATTCAGTTTTTTAAGATGAAATGTTAAATATAATAGCATACACACTCACACACTCCATTCCACATTCTCTAAAAGTGTCTATTGTCTATGTTTACAAAGACTTTGCACTTCATCAAAAAGAAAAAACCAAAACAAAAATAATGTTCAAGATAATATTAGACCACATTTTATTCGGTTGTGTTTTTGCATACCAAGACAATTTTTACCGCAGGAAATGAAAAAAAGGATTTATTTACACATATATAAATCCATAGATCATCCTTTTTTGTTTCTTCAGTTCATGTGCTATCTACACTCAGCCACTACTCAGACAGTGTTGAAGTGTTTTTGCTTTTGACTAAGAAACGACCAAATCATAGCATTTTATTATTCGAAAAGAGTACACGCGTCTGAGTGTGTGTTTGTGTGCCTCAAATTTAAAGATGTCCTTGACAATAGGATATGCCATTTACTTTGGTATTTGGCTTTCTTTCTTTTTCGTTTAGTTTCCATTGGCTATCCAAATAATAGACAGAAATTGTTATAATCAAATGTCTGCGTTAATGCATACATGACAATAAAATAGAAGTTTTTTTTTTTTTGTCTGATTCGTTTCAGATTTTGTCCATCGTAGCAGAAAAAGTAATTGTATGTGGCTTACATGACAATGAGAATTAAGTTGTACATTTGAATGCCGTCATTGGTAAAAAGGTTTATTGACTGATATTATTGGTAAGGCGGGTGTTAATTACCACAAGCGACCCCTACCACAAGATCTATCTCGGGAAACAAATAAGTTTTTTTTTGTTGGTCCAGACAACAGCAGATAAGCAAAAACTTACAGTTATATTGTAAGAAATTAATAATTTGTTAACCCATTACTACAGATCGATATAGATTAAATAACAACTAGAATTCTCCAAATTTCTACATACACAAGAGGAATGTAACGAAATTTTAGATAAAAATCACAATAAAATTGTTGGAGAATGTTCCAAACCACATTAAAAGTGTAATGAAGAGCGTAGTTCGTAGACAAAAAATAAAAATCGCTTAAAATGTTGTTGTCCGTCTGACAACTATCGAGGGGAATAATCGATTTCATCCAAACATTGCACATCTTCATATTTCTACCAAACTTAGTTTAAGTTCGGTGATAGGGAATATCGGTCCACTCCTTCTAGCATTTCCCTCCAAAAATGGTCAAAACAACATGCAAACAGTCTATTCGATTCTAAATAAAATTTGTACAACATATTATCTTTATCAAGATAGATCAAGTATGGAGATGGGACCCATTGGTCCACTCGTCTGGTACCTCCCTCACAGAGGGTCAATATTTTCAATATTTATAAATCCAATATCAGGAGAATGGAATGTCCGATTTGAACAAAAACTATAAGCCTAAGCCTAGATAAAGTTCGAAGGTGGGATCCATTAGTCCATTCCTTTTGGTACCTCCCACACAAAGGGTCAAAATGTTTAATATTTATGAATCCAATATCAGGCGATTGGAATGTCCGATTTGAACAAAACCTTACACAACATATTACCTTTACCAAGCCTAGAACAAGTTCGAAGATGGGATCCATTGGTCCACTCCTTTTGGTACCTCCCACACAAATGGTCTAATTTTTACATATTTATGAATCCAATATCTAGCGAATGGTCCAGTCCTTGTGGTACCTCCACCACAAATGGCCAGAATTTTCAATATTTATATATTTTTTCTATTTTATACAAACTTTGCACAACCTATTACCATAACCAATGATAGATCAAGTTTGAAGATAGTACCCATTGGTACATCACCCACAAAGGGTCAACATTTTCAATATTTATAAATTCAATATCAGGCAAATTCCTTTTCCGAAAACCAAAGGGTGAAGGTATATATATTGTCAGCAAAAGGTGCTGTTTGTAAAGTCGGCATTTTACTTTCAAATAAAAGAGCAACTACCAAGTTCCAAAAATACTTCTGTCGCACCCTCTTACAAAGATGCCATTGAATGTTTCACCGCCCACGAAAAAAAGGAATATCACAAAGATGTGTTGATGAGGACTCAGGGCATTATATTGAAAATGAAAGTTGTTTCCAAACGTATAGAACATGTTACGGACAAACACACTTCAGATATATTGAAAGAACTAAAGTATAAAGTTAAAGTGACCATGGAGATTTTATTGTATGAATGGCAAGACATCACCTTGAGGGGAAGTAAAGCCTCCTGAATACTGTCGTTAGACATAAACTTAGAAAATTTTTGGAGAGTACGCCCAAAAATTCAACATACCTAAGTCCCAGAATACAGAATACAGAACGAGTTAATAGAACTAATTGGAGAATACATGCAGAGGTTTATTGTTAAAGAAGTGATGTATTCTTATCGGTTTTAGCGGATGCAAATATATATGTATAAGATTTTTGGCAAGGTATCTAAAGAAGTCAAATCATGTTTACTTTGCTACGTGAAATTAGAAGGATTAACAGAAAAATAATTTTCGACCGTCATCCAACATTTTGGAGAGGTCAAGGAAATGACGGCGCGTCTAACTTGTCAGGCAATTATAATAGATAGCAAATAAATGTTTAAAACGACTACATTCATATTGTGAAACACAATGGGTTAATCAGCATGATTGCGTATATATCTTTAACGAATATATAGAAAAGATAGCAGAATCTTTGGAAGAAATATCGGAAAATGGTAAGATTTAATTTTGATTTAATTCTTAGAAGTAGAAGTTTCAGTGCCAAGAAGGGTTGGTACGCAAAATTAAAGGTCAAATGTGAGGAGTTCGAACTCGAATATTTTTATAGATATATATGTTTGGATGAACTAATTGTAAACATGACTTTGTAAAAATTAAAAACATAGTTAAATCATTATCGAAAATTATAAAAATATAATGTAAAGATTTCAAAGAAATCATACAATTTTATGAAAATGTCTGATAGTGGATCTGTGTACCATTATGTGGAAAGCGTAAGATCCCCGACCATCTTATCCACTTATATTCTCATATTTTTGGTACCAGCAAAGAGAAACCAGTTAGATTGTTAAATCATTATCTGAGTCGATTCGCCCGTACATAAAAATTGCAGATCACATTTATGACCCGAATTAGATGAAATTTGGCACAGAGAACGAATCCTATTGAAATCTATTCAGATTCAAATGTAGCTCCCATATATATTTTCGCCCGATTTTATGTAAATGCTAATGTGGGTCCGATTAGAACAAGATTTTGTAAAGAGGAGTAAATTAAGTACAAAATGTCATATGTAAAGTTTTACTGAAATCGGTTAAGGTTCAGATATAGATCACGTACACATTTTCGACGGGATTTTATGTAAATGGTGCACAAAACTCCCAAAGTTTGTCCGATTAAGACAAATTTTTGCAAAGCGACCTGAATTAAGATAAGATATGGGTATGTGATTTTTTTTAATCGATCAGATTTTGATGTATCTCCCATATATATTTTCGTTTGATGTTATGTAAATGGTGCACCAAAATCCCAAAGAGGGTCCGATTAGGGCATTTTTTGTACAGAGTGGTAAAGTAAGTACAAAATGGCATATGTGAAGGTTTTTTTTTTAATCGGTTCTGATTCCATATATATGTTTTCGACCGGATTTTATTTAAATCAGCAATGTGTGTCCCATTGAGAAAAAAATTGCAAATTCGCCTGAATTTTGCACAGCGTACTGATGTAAGTACAGACAGGCGAATGTAATTTTTTATTAAAATCGGTTCAGATTTTATTGTAGTCCCCATATATATTTTCGTCCGATTTTCTGTAAATGCTGCATTAAGGTACCTATGTTTGCTCTATATACACGAAATTTAGCATAGCGTATTGAATTTAGTTAGGAATGATGTTTCGTTGAAATCATTGCAGATTTAAATTTAGCTGAAAATCCAAAATATTACATAGAGTACCAAATAGAGTCTAGAAGAACATATGTAAAGATTCGGTAACATTTTTTTATATTTATACCCTTCACCACACTGTCGTACATGGTATTATGTGCATATGTTTGCAACATGAAAAAGATATACTAATGGTAACTTTTGAGAATAGAATCAATTTTCGAGTCGATTTAGGCATGTCCGTCTGTATGTCTATGTTAGATTGTAAACCAACTGCAGGTTGCGCTTTGCATAGATTTCAAAATGACATGTATATGATTTCATTTAAATAGTTTCAAAAATTTATATTGAGCACACATTTAAATTCCTTCGATTTCATGTCAGTGGTCCCCAAAAGATGTTACGTTTATTCTTTCGAAAGGTTATTGTACCTATACGACTAAAATTATTAGAGAAGGACTTAATGATATCGGTATATGTCTTACATTGCCTCACAAAAAGAATCATAAGAGCATCTCTTTTATATGTCAAAAGTGGTGAAGAGTATCATATAGTAAGCTGCAAGTTAAAGACGATCAATTACCATCGTGTTATTTGATTTTTTTCAGTTTTTCGAAATTCACAAATTACTTCAGATAATTAAATTAATATGTAGATTTCAATTTGTCATTTACGTCGAAGTGCTTCCTCTACGAACAGCTTTTGTTGGATATGGCTTATCTTCAAAGAACCATATGTTCGATTGCTGTTTTGTTTCGGACTCATACGCATAGATTAATGATAATTCTTCACTAGTCGTATTTTTAAACTTCTTGACATCGTCCTTTTTGGAGAACATATCTGGTTTACATATCTACAGATGATACTATCTCCATTTTACAATATGTCATATGACGATCTCGTGTCATGAGTTCACCCATGACATCATTTCTGTGGTACAACGATCGTTTTTGCTTACCTCCTTCTTTGAGTGATCGTCGGCCACAATTGAAATGATCTAATAAGTTCATTTCACAGTGCAATAAGCTCAGTGTTGCCGTTTTGGCCCAATTTCATTCTAATAATTTAAAACAAAAAAATCTGTCCGATTTTTAAATATTGGGCGTAGTTTCCGGAGTTTGAACGCTTTACCTTTCAGTACCTTTATGATAAAACATTTCAAACTTTCCAAGGGAAATGTGAGATGTGACCGGCTACATCTCAGATGGTCGTTCATTGGAAATCACGTGATACTACATGTTATTCGATTCGAGAATAGCCGTTACGACATTTTATTTGTATTTCGTCAGAGCTGAAATTATAACGCAGTAGCCTTATTACTAAAGTAAGGTGTTTGATATTCTGCAGGGCTAGTGTTGTATATTTCATTGCCATTTTTGTTATTTTCCTTATGTTTATGAAACACCATTTGAAGTAGACTCTTAAGAGTGACCCCAAAAACATTGACAATAACCTTTCTTTATGGGAAAACCCCACACACACACATGTGAAATATATTGTTCCGTTAGTTTACACATCCTGCTGATAGACAAAATATGACACAATCACACGCACACGAATACTACATAAAAATCATTTAATTGTAACGAGAGACAACAAAATATTCGACAGTCATCACGTCCATTAGATGGAGTATCGTGACTTGTGATTTGAATTAACGTTGTGTGTGTTCGAAGATACCTACATTCGAAATGAGAGGTCAAAAATAAAGAACAGGTCCATAAAAAATTAAATCTATTTATTTGGAAAAATAATAAAAAGTAATTTTTGCCGTTATGTCATCATGCTTTAAGGTAAGAGTGAGGGTCTTTTCCTAATGACAAACAATTATTATATGAAACTTCAATTCCAACGAATTTTCCGTAGAAAACTTAATTTTCAGTAATGAAATTTTCCTGGTATCTCAATAAGCTTCCTTTATTTTTTCTATGGAAAATCCTCTTCGACGAAAGTTGACGTAATAACTTTTTGAACACTCCACTAAAAATGAAATAAAACAAGGAAATGTTTCGAATTGAAAGATGAAGGTCAGCTAGTAAGGAAAACATGAAGTGTCGAACGTACCGATTTTATGATATTAAGTCAGGTGAAAATTGAAGGAGATGCTATTTTTAGTCTCAGTATGAAGTTTTTCGGCGCACATTGATATAATATATTTTTTTTCATCAAAACTAGATCAAATCTTAACCAGTAAAGAAAGTTCATAGTCAGACGGGACCGAGACGCTCTTATGATGCTTTTTGTAATTACAGTTATTTATATACCGATATCAACCAAGTACAACATACGTCCTTCTCTATTAATTTTGGCCGTATAGGTAAAAAATGAAGTCGATAAAACACACTTAAAGTGTTTGGGATACCACTATTAGTTTTAAAACAATGCTTCGAGAAAAATGTGTTTAAAGTTTTGAGAATCACTCCTGCCGTCACTTGATACTGACACAATAAATCGGCTATATCTTCAAGAGTTCTTGAGATTTTCACTTGAAATTTTGTAGGTACATTCTAGAATTATAGTAGATTCGAATTAAATAAAAAAAATGACACCGAGAATGAGGGGTCCCCTTAAATGTGTGCTCTATATAGATATCCGAAACTATTTACATCAAATCTATTTAAATCGTACCAAAAATGGGTATTTGATGCTCCATTTGGTGTCCAAACAATATTATCTATGACCTTTATGGAAATCAGGTTCGATTTGAAGGAAAATTACCACGTGTCCATTGGTATGCTGCAGTACAGCGCCTTATTCAAACGAAAACCAGTAAGGAAAGTAGTAAAGTCGGACGGGACCGACTGTATGATACCCTACACCACTATGGGTATATTAAACAGGACTATTAACATGAAATTGTATGAAATAAAATATGTGATATTTATTTAAATGTGAATATACCTAGATCTATCCATAAAGTATGTAAATCGACTTCAAACAAATATAAATAGGTCATCCGTTGGGCTATTTCAGTACTTTTAGAAAAAGCAACTACGTAATTCTATGCTCAATTTTGAAAGTTGTGCAAAATTTGATTTCAATCTGACTAACATGAGAAGTTTGATGCCCAATTTACTTGAAATCTGGCGAAAATATATATGGAAGCTCTACCCAAATATTAAGCGATTTCAAACAAACTTGTCACAGGTTAGGTTATTCTAATTTCAGAACGTTTTGTCCCTATCAGCATATTGGTTCCGTGGTGCGTCAATTACTTAAAATAAATCTTTAATAAAAAGGAGCTATATCTAAATCTGGACCGATTTTCACTAAACAAGGCAGACATCACTCTAGGCTCAATTCAGTACGTTATGCCAAATTTCGTGCTAATCGAAAGATATATAGCGACTTTGGTGTACCATTTACATGAAATCGGTCGAAACTATATATCGGAGCTATATAGAAATCTGGACCAATTTTCTCGAAACTTGGCAGACATCACTCTAGGCTCAATTCAGTACGTTATGCCAAATTTCGTGCAAATCGAAGGATATATAGGGACTTTGGTGCACCATTTATATGAAATCGGACGAAACTATATATGGGAGCTATATCTAAATCAGGACCGATTTCCACGAAACTTGGCAGACATCATTCTAGGCTCAATTCAGTACATTATGCCAAATTTCGTGCAAATCGAAAGATATATAGGGACTTTGGGGCACCATTTACATTAAATCGGACGAAACTATATATGGGAGCTATATCTAAATCTGGACCGATTTTCTCGAAACTTGGGAGACATCACTCTAGGCTTAATTCAGTACGATATGACAAATTTCGTGCAAATCGAACGATATATAGGAACTTTGGGGCACCATTTACATGAAATCGGACAAAACTATATATGGGAGCCGAATAAGTGTCATATGACAAATTTCATCCATTTCGGATCATAAATGCGACCTGTACTTTGTTTACAATTTAACATGGACAGACGGACGGACATGCATAAATCGACTTAGAAAGTGATTCTATGCATATTCTCAAAAGGAACCATGTGTCTATCTCGTTTCCTTTTGCCTGTTACAAACATATGCACAAAGACATAATACCCTGTACCACAGTGTGGTGAAGGGTATAAAAAATGACGATGGATGCTATATCTAAATCTTAACCGATTTTCTCAAATTTTAATATGGTTCCTCCTTGTCCCCAATAACTGAGTTGTGGCAAATTACATCTCATTCGGATCATAAATTTGTCTGCCTCGATTATTTTTATATGTTACAAACATATGCACAAATACATAATACGATTTTACCGAAACATTACAATATTTTGTGTCAATCGGACAAAAAATATAGATTTTCAAGCACCATCTACATAAAATTGACTGAAAACATCTGAAATGATTTCAACGAGACTTTACACAAATGCGGATGTACTAACTCGAGTACGTTGTGTAAACTATTGTGCCACTTACTTAACATCGAAAACATATAGGTATGATTATTATTTATTTATTTACAAAGTTTTAATTTTTACAATATAAGTTCGCCTCAGCGCCAAATGGCTTTTTATAGGCTAAAAAGGCAACTAATATTATTTACAATAAATAATAATTACACTATGCAAATAAATAAGCAAATTATGTAAAAAGTATTTCCAAATCTTGTAATAAGTATTCTTTCAACTTAGACTTGAATGTAGACAACGGAACTATTCCTTTAATTTCTGATGGTATACTATTATACTCATTTGGACCACTATAAGATATTCGCTGTTTTGTAGTTTCAAGACGACATCTCACAACATTTAAGTTTGTGGCTTGTCTTGTTACTCTCCCCGTCAAATATTCATTTCTTTGAAAATTAAGGACTTGTGAACTTTTTCCTTGAAGAGATTTAAATACGTATAGCAATACTTGGTACTTATAAAGACCTCTTAGTGGCAAAATGGTTTTGGCGTAATCTCTATATAAATCTAATGTATGTGTCCGCAACGGAAGATTATAAACAACTTTTAAGGCTTTGTTTTGCGATACCTGCAATTGTTTAAGACACTGAGTCATCTTGTATCCGTAAATAATAGGAAGATATGTTAGATGTGAATGAACTAGGGAATGGTATATCAATAGTTTTACGTTTGTATTAAGCTTATACCTAAACTTATTAAGAATTCCAATTCCTGAAGAAATTTTGGTTTTAATCTTATGAATATGGTTATCCCAAGATAAATTCTTACTAAAGTATATTCCTAGATATTTGACAGATTCCGATTCCTCAATCAATGTACCGTCTATGTAAGCACTGAATATAGAATCATTTTTTGATGCATAAGGAGTGAATTTGACAATGGATGTTTTATTCGAATTCAGTGCAAGTTTGTTTAATCTTAAATACTCAACAAGAATTGCAGCATCATATTCAATTTCTGTTTTCAAAACCTGCGGGTAATTATAGTTATAAAATATAGCAATATCATCCGCAAACATAAAGAGTTTTCCCATAAAGGGAATGTTTTTTAGATCATTAATAAATATTTTGAATAAAACAGGACCAAGAACGCTACCTTGTGGAACACCACACCTGACATGAAGCCTACTGCTTTTCGAGTCCCCTATTTGGACAAAATGCTCCCGATTTGATAAAAAGTCTTGAAACAATGACAATGTAGTTGTCGTGCAACCAATAAATTTCAACTTCTCTATCAAAATCTTATGGTCAACCAGATCGAACGCTTTGGTTAAGTCATAAAAAACTCCAGCAACTCCTTTATATCCCTTATCTAGTCCTTCACAAATTGTGTCTGTAACTGCTACTAAAGCTTCTTGCGTACCTGAACCCTTTTTAAAGCCGTATTGATGTTCAAATAAAATGTCATTTTCAATAAGATATGAAGATAATTGTTCACACATGATTTTTTCGAAGATCTTATCAATTGTTGGAAGGATTGATATTGGTCGAAAATGTTGTACTCTATTTGATCCATGAATTTTGGGAATCGGAGTAATTTTGTGAACTTTAAGAGCATTTGGGTATAAAGTATCCTGAATCATCTTGTTAAAAATTGTAGATATTCGTTCAGATATTAATGATTTTTTTATTAATAGCATTTTTTTCGTTAAGTTGTCGTAACCAGTCGATTTACAATTATTTAGATCCACCAACATGTTTTCTACTTTTTCTTTGCTTACCTCATTAAATGAAAAACATGTTGAAACGCTACTTAATGTGTTAAATTCATTAATATCATCACGACTGTTTGAAACAATATTATCACGAATATTTTGTATTACCTGAGAAAAGAAATTATTGAAATGTTCAGCTTTATCACTGTCATTAGTTAAAACAGTACCATTTTCTGTTACCAAAGTGTTAATACTTTCAACATTTTTACCCCATTGTCTATTTAAAAAGGACCATAACTTCCTACTATCTCCACCATATTTTTGCACATTGTAAGTATAATAATTATTCATTAAGGCTTTGTTACATAACTTTATTACATTACTTAATCGTCGAATTCTATCTTGTAGAAACGCGTTACCTTTGTCTTTCCTTCTTTTCTTTAATAAAGAATTCTTATAATTTATCAGAGAAATTAACTTTTCTGACATCCATGGTCTCAATTTTTTCCTAACATCTGCGACATTAGTGGTGGTGGATTTACAGAGACTTTCAGCCGACAATAGAACATTGAGTAACAGTTTATATTGATCAGCTGAGTTTAGTCTTTCATCAGATGGACCTATATGCCTATCCAAATATTCTCCAAACTTTTTATAATCAAACCGGTATTTTCGATCAATCATTATTTCTTCTCTTCCATACTTTAAATCAAGACTAACAAACATAAGATTGTGATCAGAGATTGATGTTTCTATAGAGCTTGTTAAAATTTTATTTGACATATTACTGAATACACAATCTATACATGTTCCAGTTGCTGGTCTAGTTACAAGATTGTGACACGAAAACAATCGGTATTCAGCAAAAATATTAGTTATGTTCATCCTTTCAATCGTATTTAACAAAAGATCGACATTCAAATCGCCAACAAAAACACAAGGATGATCATTAATTTTTAGTAGCAATTGTTCCAGTTTACTGAAAAAAACTTGTAATGAACATTTATGTGACCTATACATAGACACTAAACACAATGAAACTCCGTTGACTTTTACCTCAGGCAATGATACCATTATAAAATCTAAGTAATTGTCACTGCTAATTTCAGTAACAGTATACTGCAGCTTATTGTTTATGTATAAAGTTGTTCCGCCAAAACCATCTAACCTACAACAATGTATAGAATTAAATCCAGAAACAGAGTATAAACATGTACAATCAGCGTGTATCCAACTTTCTTGGACTGCAATTATTTTAGGAATATTACCAAAATTGCAAATTTCATTTCGGAATCTATTAAATTTCGATATTGAGGAAATACTTCTTGCATTAACAGACAAAATATTAAACAAATTAGATTGAAAATCAAAAAAATATTCATTGAAAGAATTTATATTATTAAAATATTTATTCTTAATTGACATTGATATAAATATAAAAATTTTTTAAACAAAAGGATAACTCTTGGAAAAGGGGATAGGAACTAATTCAAAGAATTATCATCATCAGCATCATCAAACTCTTCTTCATCAGATAAAACTTCAATAATCTTTTTAGAAGTGGATGGTCTCGGTGCAGCACTAAGTGATTTTTGCAGGATTTTGTCAACCTCATCCAAGGATTTTATACGAACTTGTTTCGAAGTATCATCTTTTTTAACAAAAACATTGCTTCCTCTGACAAAAACGAATTTATATCCGACAGATTTCAATGATTTTGCATGATTAAAAATTTGTATAGTTTCTCTGCTGAGATAATCATTAATGTATACAGATTTGAAAGCATCGATACTTTTTAATTTTGATTTTTCTTTCATCAAATTTTTTTTTGAATTTTGATTTATAAATTTGACTACAATTGATTTTTTATCGCCTTTTTTGCTCAAAAAATAAGCTTCTTCTATTTCACTTTTAGAAATCACGACACCAGATTCCTTAGCTATGTCAATTACTACATCAATAGCAGAAACGGTTTCATCAGATTTTATTCCATTTATTATGCAGTCATTGCGGACTTTAAAATCATTTAAAAATTTAACGGACGTTTTGAGATGTTCTACTTCATTTTTCAAGGCACAGTTCTCTTTCTCCAGTTTTTCTATTTTCTTCGTATTCTTAACAACACCTTTCAGTATTGTATCATACTGAGTTGACATAAACTGAATTGTTTCTTTAATCTCATCCAGCTGATTTAATTTTGTTTTTATTTCTCCAAGTTCTCGTTGGAGATACACGTTCTCATTTGGAGAGCATAGAAAACACTTATACTCCAGAGAGAGATCTTTCTCGAGTTTTTCAATTTGCACTTTATCAAGTTTCGTGCACTGGTTGTGGAGAGTTTTTTCACACACATCACATTGCATGGATTCTTCTTCTTCCATTATCTGAGTTTTACATTGCCCACAAATGAGTTTGTTTTTATTATTAATGCTTTTTCTTGGCATATTTCTTTTTTCTCAGAGAGAGTGACACTTGCTGATTAAGAGTGTATAAGAATCACTGTTGATAAAGCTCTACGAATATTATTTTTTTGTTTATTTTCGCAGCCGATGCAAAGCGAGAAAAAAATGACGTTTGTACACAACGGAGTTGCCAGAGATTTATGAAATGAAAGCACTTATGAAAGCATTTTTTTCCAACCCTCGAAACTCTTTCGAAAAATCAACTGTTTGGAATTTTCTTTTATCTCTTCCATCGTAGTAAAACACTATCCTTTAATCGGTGTCTTCAATCTTCGGGACGAAGATTTGAACTTAATAATAATTAAAATAGAACAAAATGTGGTCAACATACAGAATATCAAGACAATGTAAAATTGGGCCTATTTAAAAAAAAAACCTTTATAGATATTTTTTTTTGTAGGGAGATTTGGAAACTCAATGTGCTCAATTTAGGGACATCTGTTTAAAAACGCGCCCAAACTCCCTAAAATACGGCCTAATGAGGAGTATCGCTATAAATGAGGCCTTTCTAAAAATGTGGACCAATATTAAAACCAGTAAGGAAAGTAGTAAAGTCGGACGGGCCGACTATATGATACCCTTCACCACTTTGGGTATATTCGACAGATGAATCCTAACAGAAGTCGCATTTTTAAAGGACCAGTAAAATGAAATTGGAACCATGAACACGTCATTCTGCAACCGATACTAAATTGTTCATTTGGTCAGATATAGAAGCAGTGTTGCCAATTTAGCACTTTTAGTGCTAGATTTAGCACTTTTTAAACTCGTTTAGCACCAAAAAAATTGATCTAGCTCCTAGCATCTTTTTTAGCATTTTTTATTTTTTTCTGGATATTTTCAAAATTTTCTGTCTATTTGGCTTTATAACAAAAAAATTGCATTTTTCGATTCTACATAGAATTTTTGTTATGTTTCACGCTATGAGCTTTATTTTTAATGTTAAAGATGTGTCAATATATCTGTGAACAAGTAAAAAACCCCGACCCCGCCGAACTTGTTATAAACACCATGTTAAACACCACCCTGCACCACGTGGTGTTTATTAAATTTTATTAAACGTGGTTCGGAACCCCATATGTTGATTGTGACATTGTCTGGTATTAGGTTGTTTATTTGGGAAAATGAAAAATACAATCATGAACCTAAATTATAAACTTTCTGGAATGTCACATTATCGCCACTTATAGTACCAAAGATGGGTCACGTTCCACTTTATATGGGAGTTATGTCAAAAAATGGACATACTTCGAAAAATTTCGCCAAATAATTTTTTTAAATTACAGCCACTTCGATGTGAAAAGGTTTTTACAACTTTAAAATGATGCGAATATGACGGAAATTTTATATGGGGTATATGATCAAATATAGAAATTGTCCGCATAAAAATTTTCTATCCTAACAGAACCCAGAGAATACTGATAAATCCCTCAAAATACCAAAAATAGGTCGGTACTTTATGCCAGCCTCCGAATCATACGCGCAATGTTATATTGAAATCAATTCAATATTGATTCATGCGTCTATACAAGGCAATTCGGTTTAAAAAATATTTTTTTTAATTTTTCACATTTAAATAAATATAAAATGTAAAAAAATACGAAATACACAAAACGAATTGCCAGAAAATTGCCGGTACGAGCAATTTTTTCCATTTCTTTTCCCGTTGTCCTACTCTCCTACAAACAAAGACTTGTCGCAAGTAAACTCGCCTAATCTAAATTGGGACTATGGAGACTTCCTGTCTAATGAAACCACTTGGTTAAATAATGTGCCTAAAGCATAGGTGCCCATCAGTATACTTTAAAGTAGCTGCCTACTCACACGCATTGTTATGCTCTTTCAGTCAGTCGTTGTTTGACAGCCAACGAATGAACACATGCTAGGGTGCGCGCACGACGGCGTGTCCGCACAACTAGAAAATCAACGAAATAACACTTAGGGATAAAAGTGTTCAGTATATTTTGGATTTTTATTTCATTATTCAAAATGCGTTTTGTATGTTTAAAAACAACAGAACAAATCCTGTTTTTTTAAAGAATTAAATATTTGATAATTATCGTAATATTTAATATTAATATTTAATATTATAATATGATTATTATCTCAGTATATGCTAATTTATAAACTTTATTTGATTTTCGTGACATATACAATTTGTTATTCATATACAAACATGTTCAATAATGCTTTTAATTAATATAATAAAAAAATTAAATTCATCAATAATTTTTTCCGACCACAAAAATGTACACACAATTTTGTTCAGTACTGTTCTGTTTTCTCTCACACATACTAACGCATTTTAATTTTGGGCACCTATGGCCTAAAGTCACCAAACCACCGAATAATGGAGGTACCGCTTTCCGTTTCAGAAAATTTTGAGTCGATTCCGTCTGTCTGACTGGCTGGTGCGCACGATAACTCTCGAAGGGAATAATCGATTTCACCTAAACTTTGCAATTAATATTTCTTTCAAACATAGTTTAAGTTCGAATATGGTGAATATCGGTCCACTCCTTAATTTCATAATAACATGCAAACGGACCATCCGATTTTAACGAAACTTTGTACAACCTATTAGATTAAGTATGAAGATGGGACCCATTAGTCCACTCCTTCTTGTACCTCCCCCACAGAGGGTCAAAATTTTCAATATTTTAAAACCCAATATCAGGCTAATGGAATGTCCGATCTGAAACAAACTTTGCACAACCTATTACCTTTACTAAGCCTAGATCAAGTTAAAAAATTGTACCAATTGGACTACTCCTCCTGGTACCTCACCCACAAAATGGTCAAAATTGTGCTAAAAATTAATTTTGTAATAACACGCAACCGGACTATCCTATTTTACAACTTATTATCTTCATGAAGCCTAGTTCAAGTAAGAAGATGGGACCCATTGGTCCACTCCTTCTGGTACCTCCACCACGAATGGTCAAAATTTTCAATATTTATAAATGCAATATCAGGCGAATTATTTTTGCATTGGTATATTATCTCTACCAACCCTATATGAATTCCGAAGATTGGACCCAGTAGTTTGTACAATTTTATCAATATTAAATCCGAAAGCATATTTCTTATATAAAGCTAATAATAAAATCTGTGTGTAATTCCGAAGACCTCCGCAAACCTGAGGGGGGGGGGGTTTTATATATCTGTCGGCAACACCGAAAAAATAGGATATCAGGTGAATATTTCCTGGTTTTGCAAGCAAATTTTAAGAAATGCAGATTTTATTATTAGCTATAAGCGAAATTCCTTCTATAAACTTTTTAGCACTTTTATTTGGCACTTTTTTAAATTTTTAGCACTTTCTAGCATTTTTTTAAACAAAATCTAGCATTTTTTAATGACAAAGTTTTGGCAACACTGTATAGAAGCTATATCTAAATCTGAACCGATTTCAGGAAACTTAACACACATCATTCTAGACCTAATTTGTTACGCTGTGCCAAATTTCGCACCATTTACATTAAATCTGACGAAAGTATGTGTGGGAGCTATATATAAATCTGAACCGATTTTCAGGCAACTTTACACACATCATTCTAGACCTAATTTGCTACGCTGTGCCAAATTTCGTGCTTAAATCGACTCAAAAAGTGATTCTATGCATATTCTCAAAAGGAGCCATGGGTCTATCTCGATTATTTTTGCATGTTACAAACATATGCACAAAAACATAATACCCTGTACCAGAAAAAAGAATTTGGTTCAAGAATCTCAAAACCTGGGGGCTACCAGAAAAAATTTACCAATATTTATAATTTATAGTGGAGAGATGTGCTACCTAATAAGAACTCGACGTACTAAATTACAGTCAATTTGGTCGAAAAATCCGATCAGAACCCCCAAAATACCAAACATTTTGGGGTACCGTTATATGGGTACTACCAAAAAAACTGGACCTATATTTATAATTTTTAGTGGAGTAATTTGGTACCCAATAAGAAAAAATTGACCTTTATTTATAATGTCTTTGGGTATATTCGACAGATGAATCCTGACAGACGTCGCAAATTTTAACGGAAAATCTGAACCGATTTCAACGATTACAGGAAACCTAACACACATCATTCTAGACCTAATTCATTACGCTGTGCCAAATTTCGCGCAAACCGAATGATATTAAGGGACTTTGGTACACCATTTACCTTAAATTGGACGAAAATATATATGGAAGCTAAATCTAAATCTGAACCGATTTTCAGGAAATTTTACACACGTCATTCTAGGCTGTGCCAAATTTTGTGCATATCGAAAGATATATGGGGACTTTGGTGCACCATTTACCTTAAAGCGAACGAAAATATATATGAGAGCTATATCTAAATTTGAACCGATTTTCAGGAAACTTAATACACATCATTCTAGGCCTAATTCCTTACACTGTGCCAAATTTCGTGCAAATCGCAATATATATGGGGACTTTGGTATACCATATACATTAAATCGGACGAAAATATATATGGGAGCTATATCTAAATCTGTACCGATGCTTTCCAATTTCAATAGGGTTCGTCCTTGGGCCAAATAAATGACCTATGCCAAATTTCATCCGAATCGGATCATAAGTGCGACCTGTACTTTGTTCACAAAAATACATGGACGGACAGACGGACGGACGGACAGAAGGACATGCGTAAATCGACTCAGAAAGTGAGTCTATGCATATTCTCAAAAAGAACCATGTGTCTATCTCGTTTCCTTTTGCCTGTTACAAACATATGCACAAAGACATAATACCCTGTACCACAGTGTGGTGAAGGGTATAAATATTCGAAAAAAACTACCAAAAAAAATCTTAATAAATGGAGGGTTATACCACCAACTAATGGGTATTTCAAAAGTGCAAGAATATTAATAAATTTTGGTAAAGAAATTAGATATCAATTGAGAATTAAAATACCAAATTATAGCCACATCCGTTGAGAAACGAAGTTATGACTTCCAAAAAAATCCATTTTATTACCCACAATACAAAATTACAGTGAATGCGGTTAAATAATGTATCTAAAATCCTCAAAATATCGAAGATCGGTTAGCACCTAAATATTAATCGATATTTATACTGTTTATACCCTCAGCTTTATGGTTAATAAATATTATACTCTTTGTCACAGCGAAGGGACTATCCGATTTTAAGCAAACTTAAAAGTCCGATTATGGGACCCATTTCAATATTTTTTCAATATTTACAAATTCAATATCAGGCGAATAGAATTTCCGATCTGAACTTTGCACAATCAATTATCGTTACCAAGGCTAGCTGAAGTCCGACGATGGGATCTATTGGTCCACTCCTTTCTCTTTTGTAACAAACAAATTATCCCGATCAAGAATATATACACTTTATGGGGTCGAAAAGGGTTATTGCGTAGAGTTGCAAACAAATTAATGATATGATGGATCATACACAAATCACAAAATTTAAAAATTGCGGTTAATTTTTAATCACGAAGTCTGATCAAAAACAAACAGTAATATATCTCTCGAATCCCTTAGATTGGTCTTATACCTAATTTTCCTTTAAAATGTCATTTAATCTTCCAATTTTTACTCAGAATTATAAAAATAACATTTTCATTTACACAGAAATTATTTAATTGTCTCCTATTTTTTATCATTTCAATTGTCATTTAAAAGTTACGACACGATATATGTGATTTCTTGATAAATACAACAATCAACTGGAGACAAATTGTAAATGAAATATTTTGTTAAATTACACACAGTCAGTGTACCGCTGTGTTATCAAGTACAACCAAGTGTTATTTTAATATTAAAAAGAAAATACTTACTTTTTTCATTTCGTTTCCATAGTCGACGACGACAATCTAGGCAGCTTTATAACCAGAATAATATGCCAAAAGAACAACAGGTAATTTACGATGATGTTGTTTCGTTTTCTGATTACTTTTCTCCTTTCATGGCGAAATACACAGCAACACCGCCATATTTACGCTTTCAATGTCCTGCGTAACAAACCCGCACACACTCTAACACACAAGCTTAAGTAAATGGTTCACAGTCCTGGCTACATTTACACCATTGCACAAACACACAACTTCAACTCTGTCTGTGTGTGTGTGTCCGTCGTCATCAGACAATAAAGGAGAGACGTTATTAAAATTGCGTCTTATTTCAGCTGGAATATTTTAATTTCATTCCATTTGTATGCCAGTCCTTTTGTGCTTAACGTTTCGTTACCGCATAACACAAAAGGAGAAAGAGGCGGAGAGAGAATCTGAGTATATACAAACAAGTCTATCGTTTCAGTGGAAGCTCAAACATTTGGCTGGCTCGATGGCTGGGCTGCCTGCCTGGCAGTTACCCTGGCTGAGCGAGACGCCATTAATTCACATGTTCATGTTGTTGATACCTCCTGTTGCTTGTCACTGTGTTGTCGACAATTTTAATGTTGTGGTGCTGTAAGCCTTCATTGCCAACCAGCAAGCCAGTCAACCAACAACAACAACTTGTAAATATGGCTGGATGGCTGGCTGTTTTGCCTGGCTACAAACTGCTATATACGCAAATGAACGTTTGTCTGTATGTCAGTCCAAAAATGGTATATGGAACGTGATTAAGATGTTGCATATTTGGCGTCCAGCTTGTAAGAAGCCTGCCAGTGGGTCTTTTGAATTAATGCTTTCTTCTGAAGTGGCATACATACATCGAGGGAAGCAACAAAATAAATAAATTTAATTTAATAAGAGTACTTGACAAACGATTTGTAGACAAGTGAAATTTGAAGTACACAAGTACTTTAAAACAAGTAATTGAGGTGTCAGAGATTTTTTAAACTTTGTTAAAATAAATATATTTTCAAAAGAACATACATTTTCAACACCCTCCATTGTTTAATTTTTTTAAGATATGAAATTACCGAATTTGGAAGAAAGTATTTGCCGATTCCGGGTGTAACACTTCTTATGTTCTGTTTATAATAGTGACCTCTAGAGCGACTAGAAAACACACACAACAAGAAGTAAAATAGTGTCATTCTTTGTTGCTGACAGAAACCTATGGTTTGAAGAGGTTTTCGGAATTATACCCAGGTATAAGGTTTATGTTATTGTCAAAAAGTTTCGGTTTTAATGTCAGTCAAATTGGTTATTCCATTCGCTTCAATTTAAATTTAAAAGTTTATAAAATATTGAACCTTTGTGAGGGAGGTACCAGAATGAGGAGCCAATGGGTTCCATGTTTGGACCTGATATAGGTTAGATTAAAATACTAGGTTGCGCAATTTTTTTTAATCGGTCATTCCATTCACCTAACATGGCGAACATGGCTTTATTGAAAGGATCATGCGATTTGTCACCATTACACTTTTTTGTGGAGATACTCGAAAGATCAACCTTCAACTATTAAGGCTGCGATACCGCCCATATTTCCTTCAAAAGAATCAATCCTATTGCTATTTTTCGCTGGAGTCCCTTTAAATTATGTAGTGTTTCACACACATATCTACGTTCAAACTTTATTAATAAAAACCAGTGAACCAAGTCGGACAGGGCCGTCTCACACCCTATACACGGAATTTGGCATAGCGAAATGGATTAGGTCTGGAATGATGTGTGTTAAGTTTCCTGAAAATCGGTTCAGATTTAGATATAGCTTCCATATATATTTTCGTACGATTTAATGTAAATGGTGCACCAAAGTCCCTTAATATCTCTCGATTTGCAAGAAATTTAGCACAGCATAATGAATTAGGTCTAGAATGATGTGTGTTAAGTTGCCTGAAATCGGTTCAGATTCTATATCTGACCAAATGGAAAATTTGGTATCGGTTGCAGAATGACATGATTATGGATCAAATTTCATTTTACTGGTCTTTTTAAAAATGCGATGTCTGTTAGGGTTCATCTGTAGAATATACCCAAAATGGTGAAGGGTATCATGTAGTCGGCCCCGTCCGACTTTACTACTTTTCTTACTGGTCTAAGTATAACTCCCACATCCGAGTACGTACAACAATACATCAATGTAAATTTAAAGGCCAACAACACCTCTTGGATATACTTCTCGTACTTGGAATGCAAAATTTACCATTATTCATACAAAAGTCTGAATCCATTTGATGATCAATTTATATGATCAGACCCCTTCCTCTGTGTAAAATTTCGTGATGTTCGGTCCCTAGAACGACTACAAAAACTGAAAAATATAACTTTTTTTGTACTATATCATCTCCTAAGTAATTACCGATCATTATAAGAACAATAGAGATCTTCTTTTACCAGAACCCGTCCTACATTCAAAATTTCGTGACGATTGGACGTCACCTTATTTACAAATTATAATGGACAGATGAACAGACGAACGGTAAGACTCAGCTAGTCGGATATGACGATCGGTATACTAAAAAGTGGACACGTGTTGTTTTTGGGGCCGCACAATGATATAATACCCTGAGAACGTAGTTATTTTGCAATAAATATAAATTAAAAGCAGTGAGCGAAGCAATATAGTCGGACTGGCCGACCATATGAAACCTTGCCTTATTCTGAACCAGGAAAATTTTCCCGATATTGCACCATCTTTAAAAGAAACTACGGGGCTATCTCGTTTCTGTTTGTTTTTTTTATACCATTCACCATAGTATGGAGAGTATATTAATTTTGTTTTTCCGTTTGTAACTCATCGAAATAATCATTTACGACCCTATAAAGTAAATATATTCTTGATCAGCGTAAATTTCTATGACGATATAGCCATGTTCGTCTGTCTGTCCGTCTGTTGTAATCACTCTAGCCTCTAAACGAATTGAGATAGATCGCCAAAATTTTACATAGAGTCGTCTTTTGTGTGCAGGCAGCTCAAATTCGAACATGGGCTTTATCGGTCCACCTTTAGGCATAGCTCCCATATAAGGGTACCCCCCAAATTTCGGTATTTTGGGGTTCTTGAGCTCGTGTTTCAACCAAATTCACTGAAATTTGGTACATTAGGTTTTTATTGGATACCAAATATCTCCACTAAAAATTATAAATATAAGTCCATTTTTGCTGGTAGCCCCCATACAAGGGTACCCCCAAATTTTCGGAATTTTGAGGTTCTTGAACGCGTTTTTCAACAGAATTCACTGAAAATTGTTATTTTGTAGTAGAATATGGTAACAAATATCCCTACTAAAAATTATTAATATTCACCTACTTTAAGTTGTAATCCCCATATAACCCCCTTTTTATACCCTTAACCACACTGTGGTACAGGGTATTATGTCTTTGTGCATATGTTTGTAACAGGCAAAAGGAATTAAGATAGACCCATGGTCCCTTTTGAGAATATGGATAGAATCACTTTCTGAGTCGATTTTTGCATGTCCGTCCGTCCGTCTGTTGATGTTAAATTGTAAACAAAGTACAGGTCGCAGTTTTAAACCGATTTGACTGAAATTTGGTACAGCTCATTTATTTGGCTGAAGGACAAACCCTATTGAAATTGGGAAAAATCGGTTCAGATTTAGATATAGCTCCCATATACATTTTTCCGATTTACGGACTTTAGTCCCTACAAATCATTCGATTTGCACGAATTTTTGCATAGCGTACTGAATTATGTCTAGAATGATGTGTGCTAAGTTTCGTGAAAATCGGTTCAGATTTAGATATAGCTCCCATATATATTTTCCTCCGATGTAAGTTAATTGGTGCACCAAAGTCCCTGAAAATCTTTCGATTTGCACGAATTTCGGCATAGCGTACTGAATTATGTCTAGAATGATGTGTGCTAAGTTTCGTGAAAATCGGTTCAGATTTAGATATAGCTCCCATATATAGATTCGTCCGATTTAAGGTAATTGGTGCACCAAGTATAGGGAACTGAATTAAGTCTAGAATAATGTGTGCGAATCTTCGTGGAAATCGAAAGACATAAAAATCACATATTTAAGTTCGTTCAATTTCATGTCAAAATTCCTTCAAAAAGGTGACGTCTTTTCGTACTGAATTAAGTCTAGAATAATGTGTGCGAAGCTTCGTGGAAATCGGATCATATCTATATCCACCTCCTATATATGTGTCCATCCGATTTTAAGTAAATTGTGCACTAGAGATCAGTGTGGCCATTTTAGCATTTTTGCAGCTAGATTTAGCATTTTATTTTTGTATTTAGCCGCAAAATTTGCATTTAGCATTTTTTTTAGCATTTTGCAATTACTTATTTAGCATTTTTTAGCATAGCACAACATTTTTAAATATTTTGGTATTTTTCTTACTACTTAATTTGATATGGCTATACAATTATGATGTAACAATGACAATCCTTTAAAAATGGTAACCATTTACCAATTATGATCAGCTGTTCAATATAATATCAGCGTTTTTCTTCATGACAACTCTTTAACGATGGCAATCATTATGTTCTTATCAATGGGCAAACACAAACTCAACAACTAATTTCTGGATTAATGTATACGAATATAAAAATGTTTTAAATGAAAATCCGTTTAAGGAATTGTCATCTTTTGTTATGAAGTTTCTAGTTTTACCATATTGTAACGCAGAAGTTGATAGACATGCCTGTTTTGATAAAGATCGGTCAATATTTAGCGGGTCAAATGGACCCTGATTGTGTGAAAAATCGCAAAATTTGTATTCTATGGCGTATATATTTACTCCTGAAGGACATAGACCCTAGAAGCCGACAGTATATCCAAGAGGAGTGGTTGACCTTTAAATTGATACAAATTATATTGCCGTATGTACTTGGATGTGGGAGTTACACTTAAATATTTACAGGTGCTTACCTATTCAGATATTATTCAGTAACCCATTACCACACTAGATGGCGAAAATATAGCACTGATCGCTTTGACATTTTCATTGAGGATCCAGATGTGATCAAGGACAACGCATATAATTTTCGGTGATGATCAGATAACAATTTTGTGATGAAATGGACCGAAAATTTAATTTTTTTTGGAGTCGATCTATAAGCTACAATTGAAAGCCGAACATCACAGCACAAGCCACGGTTAAAGGAAACGGGACAAGTAATTAGAGGGATGTACTCAATATTAGTAACATTCGGATAATATGTCGGTGTAAGGAAGAGGTGCTGTTGAGTTCTAATCGAGCAAGAAGATGCAACTATCACGAAATATTGAACGGAACAAAAATCTGCCGAAAGTTAGAGTTCCGTGGTAGTTGTGTAGGGTATCGTGTGGTCGGCCCCGTCCGCTCACTGGTTTGTTTTTATGTTTGTACGACTTTTTTTTATTCAATAAATTTTTTATTGTTATTTGCCATAGCTCAACAATAAATGTTTGAATTTCTATATTACATCATTTTATTCTAAAGAAATATATTTCCACAGTTAAATAAATGCTATAAAGTGATCTTCTTACCAAAAAAAAAAAACGTTTCTAAATTTAGTATTATTTTTGGCATTTTTTTAGCTCTTTTAAGCATTTTTTCAATGAGCTGCAACTTTTTTGTTGATCTGGTCACACTGCTAGAGATCCATAGCTATGTCGTTTGACACAACGTACTGAAATTAAATTAATTAAATTAATCTCTGGCCAGTTTCCTTGAAATCGGTTCAAATATAGCATATTTTGACCGATTCATGTTAATTGTAAACCAAGTAATCACTGGATGTCTGATTGAGATTAAATTTTAAACGGTGCAGCACACCAAATAGCACAGGTTGCAGAATGACATGTGTAGGGATTGATGTTAATCGGTTTAGATATAAATAAAGATCACATATTTCAGTTCGTTCAATTTCATATCAATGTTCCTACAAAAAGGCGACGTCTGTTAGGATACATATGTAGAAGGGTTGATATAGTCGGCCCAGTTCGAGTATACTACTTTCCTTACTGGTTTATATGAAAATAGTTATCTGATTTGTTACGCGTTTTGAGTTTGGTTCTAAGACTCTGTTGTAATTATCTTACCTGCGGAGGATATCGAAAACGTTGAACTATAGTCCACATTTCGTCCTAGCCCCCGTATTTTTCATATTTAGCGTAAAGAAATATATTCGGATGCAAAAATTTTAATTTCGAAATAGAGCTACATCTGTTCTTAATTAGGCCGAAATAAAACCTGTGTATAACTGTGACCTCTTAATTGCAGTATTTTGGAGATGTTCCACCCTACCATGCGTCGTCAATATCGGACCACTTTCTGGGGTTTTTAGGAAAAATATCGATTAAAAATTGCTGAAATTTGTATTTGGTGTACAGTGAATTTTTGGTATAGATCCATTTTGGGTATGTACCCTATAGTTTCGATGTTACCTATGGTGGAGGGTATCCAAAGTTCGGCCCAGCCGAAATTAACGTTTTTTGCACTTGTTTTGTATACCCTTCACCACACTGTGGTACAGGGTATTATGTCTTTGTGCATATGTTTGTAAAAGGCAAAAGGAAACGAGATAGACACATGGTTCATTTTGAGAATATGCATAGAATCACTTTCTAAGTCGATTTATGCATGTCCGTCCGTCCGTCCGTCCGTCTGTCCATGTTAAATTGTAAACAAAGTACAGGTCGCATTTATGATCCGAATTAGATGAAATTTGGCATATGCCACTTATTTGGCCCAAGGAGAAACCCTATTGAAATTGGGAAAAATCGGTTCAGATTTAGATATAGCTCCCATATATATATTTAACCGATTTAATGTAAACAGTCCCTATATATCTTTCGATTTGCACGAAATTTGGTACAGCCTAATCATTTAGGTCTAGAATGATGTCTGCCAATTTTCGTGAAAATCGGTCCAGATTTAGATATAGCTCCCATATATAGTTTCGTCCGATTCCATGTAAATGGTGCCCCAAAGTCCCTATATATCCCTCGATTTGCACGAAATTTGCCATAACGTATTGAATTAAGCCTAGAGTAATGTCTGCCAAGTTTCGAGAAAATCAGTCCAGATTTAGATATAGCTCCCATATATAATTTCGTCCGATTTCATGTAAATGGTGCACCAAAATCCCTATATATCCTTCGACTTGCACGAAATTTGATATAACGTACTGAATTGAGCCTAGAGTGATGTCTGCCAAGTTTCAAGAAAATCGGTCCAGATTTAGATATAGCTCCCATATATAGTTTCGTCCGATTTCATGTAAATGGTGCACCAAAGTCCCTATATATCCTTCGATTTGCACGAAATTTGGCATAATGTACTTATTTGAGCCTAGAGTGATGTCTGCCAAGTTTCGAGAAAATCGGTCCTGATTTAGATATAGCTCCCATATATAGTTTCGTCCGATTTCATGTAAATGGTGCTCCAAAGTCCCTATATATCTTTCGATTTGCACGAAATTTGGTATAACGTATTGAATTGAGCCTAGAGTGATGTCTGCCAAGTTTCAAGAAAATCGGTCCTTATTTAGATATAGCTCCTATATATAGTTTCGTCCGATTTTATGTAAATGGTGCGCCAAAGTCCCTACATATCCTTCGATTTGCACGAAATTTGGCATAACGTACTAAATTGAGCCTAGAGTGATGTCTGCCGAAGTTAGAGAAAATCGGTCTAGATTTAGATATATCTTCCATATATAGTTTCGTCCGATTTCATGTAATGGTGCTCCAAAGTCCCTATATATCTTTCGATTTGCACGAAATTTAGCATAACGTACTAAATTGAGCTTAGAGTGATGTCTGCCAAGTTTCGAGAAAATCGGTCCTTATTTAGATATAGCTCCCATATATAGTTTCGTCCGATTTCATGTAAATGGTGCACCAAAGTCCCTATATATCCTTCGATTTGCACGAAATTTGGCATAACGTACTAAATTGAGCCTAAAGTTATGTCTGCCGAAGTTAGAGAAAATCGGTCTAGATTTAGATATAGCTCCCATATATAGTTTCGTCCGATTTCATGTAAATGGTGCTCCAAAGTCCCTATATATCTTTCGATTTGCACGAAATTTAGCATAACGTACTAAATTGAGCCTAGAGTGATGTCTGCCAAGTTTCGAGAAAATCGGTCCAGATTTAGATATAGCTCCCATGTATAGTATCTTCCGATTTTATGTAAATGGTGCACCAAAGTCCCTATATATCCTTCGATTTGAACGAAATTGGACGTAACGTACTGAATTGAGCCTAGAGTGATGTCTGCGTTGTTTCGTGAAAATCGGTCCAGATTTAGATATAGCTCCCTATTATTATAGATTGATTTAATGTAATTGACGCACCAAGGAACCAATAGGCTGATAGGAACAAAACGTTCTGAAATTAGTATGACCTAACCTGTGACAAGTTTGTTTGAAATCGCTTAATATTTGGATAGAGCTTCCATATATATTTTCGCCCGATTTCATGTAAATTGGGCATCAAACTACTCATGTTAGTCAGATTGACATCAACTTTTGCACAACGTACAAAATTGAGCACAGAATTGCGTAGTTGTGGTTTATAGAAGTACAGACATAGCCCAACGGATGACCTATTTATATTTGTTTGAAGTCGATTTACATACTTTTGTCCCATTGTAGCAAACCAATGACATGTTTATGGATAGATCTAGGTAGATTTACATTTAGATAAATGTCACATTTTTTATTTCATCCAATTTCACGTTAATAGTCCTGTTTAATATACTCCTAGTGGTGAAGGGTATCATATAGTCGGCCCCGTCCGACTTTACTACTTTCCTTACTGGTCTTTTGTAAATATATACACAAGTATAGACCACCCTGTAAAACATATATGTACATATACACCAAGTGAACTTTTGTTCTATGTAATTATTTTTTTCTCAAACTCCCTCAAATCCTGTGAAATAATTATCAACGAAGGATTTTCCACTTTTCTTTTATGTATGCATGTGTGTATCAATTTATAATTGAAAAATAAAAATATATATAACCCCTTTCAATTACGTCTATGTGTAGGATGTAATTCTACTCTTTATCATTTTCAAGTAGGCATGAAATGCCTACCTACCATCGCTTTCACTTGCATCGTAATTGGAAACTGTTTAACATTTTTGATGCTTCTTAACGCCCATTATATTTTGCTACGAAATTTTGCCTATGGCATCCGAAACAAATGAAATTGAGCCAAGTTGTCGGTTTTAAATTTCATTGTCTTTGACTTATTAAAATTAAATCTCTTGCCAGCGACTGAATAAACACGCAAAGCAAAGTGTTAGTTGTCATTTTCCTTAAATGTACGGAACGAAGGCAAATGTCAAATACCCTCACGAAGTGTGTGCAATTTCCCCCACTACAATGTCATTAGAAAATCCATACTGGAAAAATATGCTGCGGATAATAATTTTGTAAAAAAAAGTATTAGCATGAAAAAAAAACAAAATTTTGTCACCTTGGCTGTGTAATTTGTATGAAGGATAATTAACCGGCATGGAACAAATTGTAAAATTGTGTCGTAATATCAAGGATTTAAAATAATAACGAAAACACAAGAATATTTTAACATTGACTTTTTGTTGAAGGTTATTAAGACGGTTTCACATTCTTTGGAAGTAGAGATATTTAACACGCGTATTTGTCAATCTATTGTCTTTTTTTTTTGTGTAATTTACTGCATTTTGTTGTTGTCGTTGTTGGTTTATGTATATCAGTAATATCTGACTTATTAATTACCTTGAATATAATGAAACCGAAACTAATGTTCTTTGGAGATTCTTATCAAAATACATTGAAATACCAACCATTGTTGTAATTAAAAATTGTCAATGGTGTTGACCATAATTGAAATTAATTAGCCAGAAGATTGAGCAGATTTTATAATTTGAAGAGATAAATTACACCCGACAACAAAATTGTGCTCCTTACTTTGAGTGGATAAGTGAAGATTTTTTAAACCATATTCTTCGAGGATTTATTACTGTATCTCATCGAAATATCAATTTCCCTATCAATTATATATTCAAGAGCAGAATATAATTATAATTAGATTTATGAATTGAAATAGGGTGATGGAATTTTTTAAAATTTGTCTTTTGTATGCAAACAGGTAATTCTGTATTACATTTCCTGCCAATAATTACACTATGCAACATGAGGTTGATTGACTTCGCGGCAGCAAAAAACATCGTAGTAAGCAGCACCAGATTCAAGCATCTCGATATACACAAGGCCACCTGGATCTCTCCTGATCAAGTAACGAGAAATCAAATTGATCATGTTGTGATAGACGGAAGGCATTCATCCAGTGTTTTAGACGTCCGATCGATCCGAGGAGCGAATATCGATTCGGACCATTACCTTGTGGCAGCCAAGGTACGCACCCGTCTTAATGTTGCAGCAAAGGTGCGATCTAATACAATACGGAAACTCGACGTCGAAAAGCTGCAAACACAACAGGTAGCCGAGGCCTACTCCGCTCAACTTACCCATCAGCTCGAAGAAAGCACTTCTTGTCCCGATAATAGTATAGAAGCACAATGGCAAAGAATTGCCCACTCCCTACAAACTGCAGCAAAAGGAACAATTGGGTACCAAAAACCACCACCAAGAAACCCATGGTACGATCAGGAGTTTCGTAATGCTACTGATGAAAAAACGCAGCGTATAGGGCAACCCTGCAGACAGTAGCAACACGTAACGTGATGGAGAATCATCGGGAGAAAAGGAGAGAGGAGAAACGTGTTTTCAGAAAAAAGAAGAAAGAACAGGAAAAACGTGAGCGTGAGCAAATCGAGATGTACAGGAGTCAGAATGAAGTCCGGAAATTTTACCAACGAGTTAAACACCAAACCGAAGGCTTTGGTGCAGGCACATCCTCCTGTAGAGATGAAGAAGGGAACCTGGTGACAGATACAGACAGCGTGTTGAGGATCTGGAAGGAGCATTTCGAAAAGCTTCTAGTATCAAATAGTGGCGATGAAGAAGATACCCCAGAACCAATAAGAGATGATGGTATAGAGTGTATACCACCTAGCCAAGATGAGGTCATAAAAGCAAATAATCGGCTCAAGAACAACAAAGCAGCAGGAGCCGATGGGCTACCAGCCGAACTATTCAAGTCTGGTGGCCAGATGCTGGTCAGGAGCATGCACCAGCTGATTAGCACAATTTGGCTAGATGAATGTATGCCCAGTGATTGGAACCTCAGCATCCTGTGTCCCGTGCACAAAAAACACATTTCGGCCTAGCCCCCGTATTTTTCATATTTAGCGTAAAGAAATATATTCGGATGCAAAAATTTTAATTTCGAAATAGAGCTATATCTTAAATAAAACCTGTGTATAACTGTGACCTCTTAATTGCAGTATTTTGGAGATGTTCCATCCTACCATGCGTCGTCAATATCGGACCACTTTCTGGGGTTTTTAGGAATAATATCGATTAAAAATTGCTGAAATTTGTATTTGGTGTACAGTGAATTTTTTGTATAGATCCATTTTGGGTATGTACCCTATAGTTTCGATGTTACCTATGGTGGAGGGTATCCAAAGTTCGGCCCAGCCGAAATTAACGTTTTTTGCACTTGTTTTTTTTTTTTTGCAAATATATACACAAGTATAGACAACCCTGTAAAACATATATGTACATATACACCAAGTGAACTTTTGTTCTATGTAATTATTTTTTTCTCAAACTCTCTCAAATCCCGTAAAATAATTATCAACGAAGGATTTTCCAATTTTCTTTTATGTATGCATGTGTGTATCAATTTATAATTGAAAATTAAAAATATATAAAAACCCTTTCAATTACGTCTATGTGTAGGATGTAATTCTACTCTTTATCAGTGATTGGAACCTCAGCATCCTGTGTCCCGTGCACAAAAAAGGAAACAAGACGATATGTGCCAACTATAGAGGAATAAGTCTCCTCCCCATCGCATATAAAGTGCTATCAAGTGTGCTGTGTGAACGATTAAAGCCAATGGTCAATGACATCATCGGACCATACCAATGCGGCTTCGGACCTGGCAAATCCACCATTGACCAGATTTTCACTCTGGACGAAATCCTGGAAAAGACCCACGAAAAACACATCGACACATACCACCTATTTGTCTACTATAAAGCCGCATTCGACAGCCCTATCCGTTCAGAGGTGTTTAAAGCAGCTGTGCCCAAAATAGGTCCCATGGGCTGTCGGTGTGTGTCAAATTGCTCACGCATACAATTATAAAAGAGAAAATTTTGAAAATAAAAATTATTTTCAAAATTGTCATTCATTCTTTTTTGTTTTTATACACTAAGAGGAAAAATTGGGATATTTCTGGCAAACATTAGTTCGGAACAGGTCGAAATATGTGAGCAATATATGCCGGAAGGGCAAAACAGAAACAAATATATCTTTATATGGAAAATGTATCATCAAGAACCATATTTGCATTAAATATTAATTTTTTTCTTTCAAAATTTGAAAATAATATTTTAACAAAATTTCTCCCAGTATATGACATAGAAACAGAACTTTTGAAAATTTTGAATTTGAAACATATACAATTACAAAACTTGAATGTATTAGTGTGGACAGCCCTGGTTTAAAGCCATGTCTGCGTTCGGCATTCCTGCAAAATACGGCTATGCAGGATAACTTTAAGTGGCACAAAGTCAGCAGTTAAAGTAGGAAAGGACCTATCGGAGCCCTTCAATACCGAACGAGGACATCCTACTGGAAAAGGTCATACGAGAAGCAAATGTGAACAGAAATGGCACTCTGTACACCAAACAACACATGTTACTCGCCTACGCCGATGACATTGATATAATGGGTCGAACATTGCGAGCGGTAACAGCCACCTTTGAACGAATTGAAAAGGAGTCTGCCAAAGTGGGTCTGGCAGTAAACGGCGAGAAGACCAAGCTGATGGTATCGACGCGCAAGACGTCCAGTAGACTTGGACCAACTGTGGAACTTGAGAACTACAGTTTCGAGGCAGTTAAAGACTTTATATACCTTGGTACCGCCATAAATAAAACAAATGACATCAGTTCTGAAATTCCGAGAAGGATTGTGATGGCCAACAGATGCTACTATGGTCTAAGTAAGCAGTTTAGAAACAAGGCCACCTCCCGCCAGACCAAACTCACACTTTACAAGACGCTGATACTACCCGTGCTATTATATGGATTAGAAACATGGGTACTTGCGCAAGCAGATGAGGCAGCTCTTGGGGTGTTTAAGAGAAAAATTCTCCGAAAGATCTACGGGCCGATCTGGGTCGACGGTGAATATCGGCGTCGAATGAACCATGAGCTTTACAATTTATACGCGGACATCGACATAGTCAGTCGTATTGAGCTGCAGCGACTACGGTGGCTAGGCCATGTTGTGCGGATGAATGAAAATGCCCCAGTTCGAAAAGCATATAAAAATGAGCCTACTGATGGTTCCCGCAGAAGGGGAGGGCCACGAATTAGATGGAAAGACCAAGTAGAAAACAACATCTTGGAACGTGGCATGACACGAAATTGTTAGGATACATATAGTGGTGAAGGGTATCATATAGTCGGCCCAGTCCGACTTTACTACTTTCCTTACTGTTTTTTTTTTGTGTTTCTTTGAGTCGATCTATAGGAGACGATTGAAAGCCGAACATCAGCCCTGTCCGACTATACTGCTCCGCTCCGCTGGTTTTCAACTGTCAACTGTCATTTGTCATTTTTCATTTAGCCAGAACTAAGTGTCGTACAGTTTGTTAGTTCATTCGATTAAAATCATTTTGAATATTTACTTCATGGTGAAGGATATTAAAAGCACGGCCATTTCTTTATTGGTTACATATGACTTATATATATATATGAAATCAGGCAATTACTCCTGACAAGATATATGTGTATCCATTTTTTCTTATTTTGTCTGCAGTCAAGGTCGACTTTAATTTTTTATATCGGATTTCTGTAGTCCGTGATTTAAACTTTTTTTAACGATTATTTCAATTGCCATATTATTTAATATAAATTTAACTTACAAAGTGCAAAGGGCATCAATTACCTGTACCTATATAAATCCTACTTGACATTTTAAATCCCTTCAAGGCGAACATAGTTATATCACCCAGTCGACTACCTACTGCTTTTATTTTTCCCACATTTTTTCAAAAATTTCATTCGCAAAACTTCAATATATTTGAGTGTTGGAATGTACTATTGGAGTTATGCATGAGTGTGTATGTGTGTGTGTGTGTATGTGTGTGTGTGTGTACGTGGTATTTTAAGGATTTTTGAAATGTGGTTGAATACCAAAAAAAAAAAGAAAGAGGAAAGAATTTAGAAAAGCATAGGTGAATTGCAGAAACAAAATCCCAAGTAGCATTTTCGATAAAGTGAAGAAAAAAATTATTGGATTTTTTTTCTTAAACTTATTTTTTCCCTTAATACAAATTGCAATTTGTACTAAATGCACTCAGCACTCAGTAAAAGTGCACTTAAGGATTTGTATCCTTAAGATGAGAAAAACCTTTGAGTCTTGACGGGTTTTTTGACGTTTGTTTCATCTTGCAACCTCAGCCACTCTTGGGCGCCCTGCTTAATATCGTTTTCCTTCTCGTTTTCTAGAGGGAAATTGCAACAAACTGTAGGGCTTGGAAGCTGGTGGGAGAGGGTAGGGAGATAGTAGTAAAGAAAATAAAATTGCCTCATAAGAAGAGTTGTTAAGTGGCAGTAGTCTTGAATTTCATTTGTATATCAATGTTTGTGTGTGGGTATATGTGTGTTCGTTGATGTGTCAAAAGTAGATGTGTACGTATTAATGTATGCTGAGAACTGACTTAACGTCTTAGAGAATCTTTAGCAATTTCGTTCAAATGCGCGGGGAGGTTGTGTGGGGGTTTGTGGCACAAATTGAGGATGAGTCAACATTTTGTGGAAAGAGAAGAAAATAAATGTTTATATAAAATAAAAAAATATTATATTAGCAAGCATATCAGCATGTTGCAAATGTGTAAGAAAATTGTTATATAATATGCATTAATAGCATTAGAGTGAGAGTAGAAAATGAGGTTAACAAAAAATGAAAAAAGTAATATTAGACTTAAAGCTAATTTATTTTAATTTTTATACCCTACACAACTTTTTTGTCGGGGTATTATAGCATTGTGCAGTCCCGCGAAATATTGGTCCTTGAGCCGAAATATTGGTCCTTAAGCCACATGTACTCGGATGTGGGAGATGCACATAAGATGTGCATCGCTGATAGCTTTGAAATTTTCCATGAGTTTCCAGGTCAATGACAACGCTTATAATTTTCGGTGATGATCACATCATAACACAACCCAAAGTATTACTATTATATTTTAGAATATTAGTAATATTCCAAAAATATGTCAGTGTAAAGAACAGGTGCTGTTCACCTCTAATCAAGCAATCAGGTGCAAATATCACGAATATTACCCAGGCTCGGAATAAACATCTGCAGAAAGTTACAGTTCCGTGGTAGCTGTGTAGGGTATCGTATGGTCGGCCCCGTCCGATAGTACTGCTCCGCTCACTGGTTTGTTTTGGGTTTAGAGTGCCTAGACACATTTTTTAAAGATGAACATTTAATATTATTATATCCTTCACCACACTGTGGTACATGGTATCATGTCTTTGGACATATGTCTGTAACAGGCAAAAGGAATCGAGATAGACCCATGGTTCCTTTTGAGAATATGCATAGAATTACTCTCTGAGTGGATTTATCCATATCCGCCCGTCCATCTGTCAATTTATTTTTGTGAACAAAGTTCAGGTCGCATTTATCATCCGATGGATGAAATTTGGCACATGTCGCTTATTTGGCTCAAGAATGAACCCTATTGAAATTTGAGAAAATCGGATCAGATTTAGATATAGTTCCGATTTTAAGTAAATGCTGCACCAAACTCCCAATATTGGTCCGATTGAGACAAAATTTTGCAAAGAGTACTAAATAAGGGCTAGATTGGTATATGCCAAGTATGCATTACAGTGTTAACTGTAGGAAACTTTTCGATGTATATAAGAATATGGAACCACTTGGGGTTTCATCAAAAATAAGTGTATTTCTTTATTACTGACAACTGACACTTCCATTTTGAAAACCAATGATATTATTAATCATATAATTATACCCTATACAACTATGTTGTCAGGGTATTATAGTTTTGTGCAGCCCCAAAAGTTTGTAACGCCGCGAAATATTGGTCCTAGATCCTATATATCGGCTAGCTGAGTCGATCTAGACATGTGTGTCCGTCCGTCCGTCTGTCCATTATAATTTGTAAACACGATACAGGCCGCAGTTATGGATCAATCTTCATGAAATTTTGCATGTAGGATGGGTTCTGGCCAATGAAGACCCCTATTGTTTTTGGAAAAGATCGGTTGAAATGGACCAAAAAATTTATTTTTGTCGGTTTTTCTTGTCGCTCCAGAGGCCGCAATTTTGACCCAAACTCCGCGAATTTTTGCATGGAGAAGGGGATCGGACCAAATAATAAGCATGCCTGATAAAGATCGGTCAATATTTAGGGGATCAAATGGACCCTGAATTTGTGTGAAAAATTACAAAATTTGTATCCTATAGCGTATAGATTTACCCCTGAAGGGCATAGACCCGAGAAGTTGATAGTATACCCAAGAGGAGTGGTTGACCTTTAAATTGATATCCATTTTATTGTCGTGTGTAATCGGATGTAGGAGTTACACTTAAATATTTAGAGGTGCTTACATACTCAGATATTATTTAGTAACCCATTACCACACTAGAGGACGAAATATACCGCTGATCGCGTTGAAATGTTCCGTGAGGTTCCCGTTATGGTTAAGGACATGCCTATATTTTTCGGTGATGATCAGATGATAATTTTGCGATGAAATGGACCGAAAATTTAATTTGTGTGTGTATGGGGTTTTTTTTTTTTTTTTTTTTTTTTTTTGAGTCGATGTATAGGTCACAATTGAAAGCCGAACATCTCAACACAAGCCACGGTGAAGGGAATCTGGACAAGTTATCACAAGGACTGTACTGAATATTGGTAATATTTGTTGACCTCTAGTCAGTCAAGAGCGTGCAAATATCGCTAAATATTGGCCAGACTCAGAATATAGAACCACACAAAGTGAGATTTTCTAGGAAGTTGTGTAGGGTATCATATGGTCGGCCCCGTCCGACTATACTTCTCCGCTCACTAGTTTATAACCAAATTATATTTTTATACCCTTCACCACACTGTGCTACAGAGTATTTTGTCCTTGTGCATATGTTTGTTACAGGCAAAATGAAAAGATATAGACACATGGTTCCTTTTGAGAATATGCATAGAATCTCTTTCTAAGTCGGTTCATGAATGTCCGTCGGTGCGCCGGTCCGTCCGTCTGTCCATGTTAAATTGTAAACAAAGTTCAGGTCGCATTAATGACTGGAATTGGATAGTTTACTTATTTGGCCCAAGGGCGAACCCTATTAAAATTGGAAAAAATCGGTTCAGATTTAGATATAGCTCCCATATATATTTTCGTCCAATTTAATGTAAACGGTGCACAAATTCCTAAATACCTTTCGATTTGCACGAAATTTGGCACAACGTACTTAATTAAGCCTAGAATGATGTGTGCTAATTTTCGTGAAAATCGGTTCAGATTTAGATATAGCTCACATATATATATATATATATATATATTCGTCCGATTTAAGGTAAATGGTGTCCCAAAGTCCCTAAATATCTTTCGATGTGCACCAAATTTGGCACAGGGTACTGACTTAAGCCTAGAATGATGTGTGCTAAGTTTCGTGAAACTCGGTTAGGATTTAGATATAGCTCCCATATATATTTTTGTCCGATTTAAGGTATATGGTGCCCCAAAGTCCCTAAATATCTTTCGATTTGCACGAAATTTCGCACAGCGTACTGAATTAACTCTTGAATGATATGTGTTAAGTTTCGTGAAAATAGGTTCAGATTTAGATAAAGCTTCCATTTATATTTTCGTCCGATTTAAGGTAAATGGTGCACCAAACTCCTATTGTTTGTCCGATTAACACGAAATTTTGCTCACAGTATCAAATTGAGACTTGCAGTAAATGCGTTTTTTGTTGTCAAATTTTGCAGAAAATACGTTTTCCGTTTTCAATTTACTCAATTTATGGGACAGAGGAACTTCTATAGTTTCTCAATTAGAGTTGGTATGATATAATTATCTGAATTTTTTACACAATATGAAGTCTGATATGATAACACAATATGATAACACAAAGACCACAATTTTGATTTATGCCGGTCTCGCAGCATATGAGCGATATGTACAATATACCCAAAGTGGTGAAGGGTATCATATAGTCGGCCCAGTCCGACTTTACAACATTCCTTACTGGTTTTTTCTATAATCTCTTCAAATACGTACTTTAATTCACACTTCATTTAATACTTGACAATTGCATTGAAAATATTTCAATATACCAACGAACTAAATATGTCAATCAACAAACAACAAATATTTGTGTTTTATCGTTTTAATATCGAATAACACTTGTGTTCTATTTATAGCTCCGTTATTTCCTCTTTATGTGACAGATATATAACGGAAATAGAATTCCATTTTGGGAACAAAAACACCATTGGAGATGTGTTAAGGAATCAAAGAAAATGAAATCAGAGATTCCTTTGTGAACTTATTTTCATTGCAACGTCGATATGTAATGAAATTCCTTTAAAATCTTTCATTTTAAATACAAGTATGTAAAATTAGTTTATCTCAGAATCTATTGATTTGAAATGCATTGATAAACACTTAATAAATATAATTCATATTCACTATACTAAATGTTTACGTTTCTTTATTTGTTAACATCTCAAAAATATGCAATTTTTGAAATCATAGCGTAAGTCGAACAACGAATGGTGGAGCTTGCTAATTTCATTAAAAAGCAATGCAAATGATATTAAAGAGATCAGCATTTTTAAAAATATTAATATTTTTAAACCTGGATGGTTTGGATACTATGATCATCCATCAAAAACAATATACGAAGGTATAATAATAATTAGGTTACAGAACACGGTCTAAATAATTTTTACCAGCGAGTGTCTGTCCACGAGTCACGCCTTATTGTTTGTCCGTATTGTCCATTAATAAAAAAAATGAATTCTTCAGAAACAGCAGGTGCAGGGCATTCGCGGAAGACAACGATACGCTGGGCATTTGATATGTCTCTGACCTTTTGTAATTCTTCGTAACTAATTCTTGGGAAATGACCTAAATTGTGTGAGCAGAAGAGAATATAAAAGACTAAAAGAATTCACAAGAAACGCAAAATTTCAAGAAGTAAAGGAAGATACATTTTAAGACTTTCTAAATTTGTTCTTTCTAGAATACAATACATGCCTTGGCTGCTTAAGTGCATGTCGCACTTCCGCCACACTGCATATCCCATTAACGCTACCATTTTATGAATTGGCTAAAATTGAATAGATGATGTCAATGTTTCAACTTTAGATATATATTTTTTTTAATCATTAATATATACAGGTTGGTACGTTGTGCATTAATCCGTCCTAAGCGGACAAAAGTTAGTTATTTGGTACATAATTTTGAAAATATATATGGAAGCATTATCTAATCCTGACACGTCTTCAATCCAATACGCTATGCAATATTTCATGTAAAGCGAGCATACATAGGCTCCTCCATTTGCACCATTAGCATAAAATCGGGCAAAAATATATGAGGGAGATATATCTGACCTATTTCAAGAACAAAATATCGAACAGGATCATTGGTGTACCATTTACATAAAATGGGACTAAAGGATATATGTTAGCTATATTTAAATCTGAACCGTTTCAAACTTAACAAAAATCATTATATATTAAATTCCATACCCGCTGCTAAATTTCGTGAATATAGAACAAACATAGACTCCTTAATATGCCATTTACATAAAATGGGACGAAAATATATATGGGAGCTATATCTAAATCAGAACCTATTTCAACAAAATTTCGCATATATAAATTTGGACTTAATTCTGTACGCTGTGTAAAATTTTGTGCCAATCGGCCTAAACTTGACTCTTTGGATATATGGGTAATATTGTCAATTATTTAACATATCTGAAGCCGAGATTCATCCCTTTGTAACTGGGGAATTACTTAAGTATATGATAAAAGTGAATAGATTTTGGGTTAATTGATCTGTCGTTGAAAACTTTTCATGATACTGACCTCCAAACTTTATTTGGGTGGAAGCTGTGTCTACTTTAATGTAAAACAAGTGAAAAAGGCGTTAAGTTCGCCGGGCCGAACTTTAGATGCCCTCCACCATAGATATACTGACAGGTACTTTAAATGAAAATATATAGGGAAAATATCAAAAAGTGGACCTATACCGACATTTCTACAAACCGATTATGCAAACCAAAATACAAATTTCAGAAATTTTTAATGGATAATTATACCCGCAGCCTTATCGCTGATGAGGGTGAAAATGTGCCTCATGAAAATATTGGTTCTAGACACCATGTTTCTTTGGACCAAATTTGTTTCAGAAAATTTTGATTTCATTCAAACTTTGCCCATCTTATTATTTCTTCCAAACTTAGTGCAAGTTCGAAGATGGGGAATATTGGTCCCACACAGGGGCTAGGCCTAAATGCGGGTTATAGTTCATATATAGTTCATTTGCGAACCTTACGTTCTAGCTTTTTATCTCGATATCCTCCGCAGGTGAAATAATAACGACAGACTCTTAGAACCAAGCCCAAAACGGGGAACAAATTAGACAACAATTTTAATATAAAAAGGGGTTATATGGGGACTACCCCAAAAAGGGGGTGAGTATTAATAATTTTTGGTGGGGAGATTTGTTACCATATACGGCTACAAAATACCAAATTTCAGCGAATTCGGTAGAAAAACGCGCTCAAGAACCCCAAAATACCGAAAAAAATGACTTATATTCATACATTTTTGTGGAGAGATTTGGTACCTATTAAGAATTCAAAATACTAAATTACACCAATTTTAGTGGAAAAATACGATAAAAACTCCCAAAATACAGAAAATTCGGATGTACCGTTATATGGGGGCTACCAGAGAATATGGACCTATATTCATAATTTTTTGTGGAGACATTTAGTACCCAATAAGAACCCAAATTTTAGTGAATTTGGTTAAAAAACGCGCTCAAGAACCCCAAAATACCGAAAATTGGGGTGTACCGTTATATGGGAGCTATGCCTAAACGTGGACCGATACATGCCATCTTCGCAGACAAAAGACAAACCTGTACAAACTTTCAGCACCCTATCTCAATTCCTTCAGAAGATAGCGTGATTACAACAGACGGACGGACATGTCTAAATCGTCTTAGAATTTTACCCTGATCAAGAATATATATACTTTATAGGGTTGGAAATGAATATTTCGATGAATTACAAACGGAATGACCCTCCATACTATGGTGGAGGGTATAAAAATGTATTAAAACAGATTGAGGCGAAACAGTTTTTTATGTTCTCTATCGATTTGTGTCTAAGCCACTCATTTCACGGTCTTTGTGTCGAATAAAACTAGAAGCCTACAAAATGGGGACTACTTCTCTTATGTACCATTTTTCAAAATTTTAACTGCATCTACCTTTAAATTATCCTGACATTTTGAAGATCGATTTTGTTTTTTTTTTTTTTTTTTTGAATTTTACTTCTAATACGCAAACAGGAATTTTTGAAAATCGATTATAAGATTATTGTAGTCGTGAATCTGAGTTATTTCATATATATTTTGTGTATGTAATAAGAACAGCTTCAGAGTAATACCCATCCAAAGTGAAAATTGTGTGCGATTAAATTTCTAAAAAACCTATTTTTGGGGCCACATTTTTAGATCTGTCAATAGAATGTTATATAAGGTGTCTTACGTTTGGGATGAAATAAAGTCTTCTTCGTGAAAATCCATCACTAGAACGGCGTGAACTGGCTTTCCAAAAACACGAAATTTGGCAAAATTTTGTTTTGAAAATATCGCGGATCTAATTGCATTTTATGTGGATCATTTCCGTTCCAATAAATGATCTGATACGGATTTTGAACTTTTGCAAAAACAGAACTTTAAAAACTTCAGCCGAATGATAGATGTACCCAAGTAATCTAAAAAATAGTGTTGATGGATCATTAATGTTTCTTAATGGACCACATTGAAATAGGTATAGATCGATGTACTGCGCATTAAAGGAATATATACTTTTCGGAAATTATTCGCCTTTCCCGAGTTTTTGGGTACTTCAATGCAACATGAAGTAAATCTTAGCCGTCAAATGAAATTGCGCAAAATATACTTGGATTGGAAGATAAACTTCAGCACTTCCTGGGAACCGAATGCGCATCAAATGATTTTGAGGATTACACAATTTGGACGAAAAAAATGTTCCTCAATATCCTTTTTTGTTGTCGCTGTAATTTACAACCGCTACACAGACTTCTGTCATTTTGATATCATTTGATTTATGGTGGTGTACAGATTATGCATCAACAAATATTTGATCGCGAACGGATTCGGAGTCAGGACATTTTTCTCTATGTATGTACAAAAAATCATTGATGTACTACGAAAACAAAACAGCCGATTTTTTGAAAATGAAGTATTGGAATCTAAAACGATTCCAACAAAACTTCGCATACATAAGTATGAACATAATTCAGTACTCAGTACAAAATCTCAATCGGATAATTATTGGGAGTGTCTCCAAATTAAAGATAAATTTTAAATACCAAATAAAAATCCAATTGATTTCATATCCCATTTCAATTCTCGAAGTACGCCATCAATTCTACAATTTTCACATAGCTACCATTATTATTATCATCATCAAAATTACACAAATAATACTATCATTTATCAACATATAACACCATTTCACATTTAATGGTCATTACGTTCATAAATTATTTCATACACCTTTAACGTTTATTACCTCATTTACCACGACTGCCTGTTCTAAACAAAAAACACACACACCAGAAAAACCTTGTCATAGCAATTTATAATTTCAGAAATTCCTCTGTTGAAATTCTGATTGAGTCATTATCATCATTACAAAAGCAACAACAATAACTGTAATGCATTTCAACTGAATATGTTTTCGTCTGTCCGACAGCCAGCCAGTGCCAGCCCATAGAGTCTCCCTGTAAAAAGTAATGGATTTTTTCTTGTTGTTTGTGTTGCTGTGTAACCTTGTTGTTGCTTGGTTCGTTTTGGTGGTCGTCTCCTGTATGTATGTCTGTATGTTCGTCCATATGGTCGATGATGTTTTCTTAATGGTTACACCCATACTGGTTGTCATTTCCGGTTGACATTACGGACATTATGGCTTGTTCACCGTGTCGGTTCGGCTGTCACCAATCTTGGCCAACACTCTCCAATCTCACCGTATCTACACACACACACGGAATACGGAATTATCGTTTGGCTGGCTCATTGCCAATAATAACAATAATAATTGTCGCAATTTTTGTGCAGGACATTGAACAAATGCAATTTTCCGCCTGCCATACTCAATACCAAGTAATAACAATCAACAGTTGGTTGGCAGGACTACTGACCGGTCGGTTGGTTGGTTAGGTTGGATGATTGTCAAAAAAAAAGAAATTCTTGTGTGAAAATACCAAAAAGAAAGAAAAACTTTCAATAGGATGAACAGAATTAATGGGACCAAAAATAAATTGTGTCATTTTGTCTTCTTTTTTATTTTTGTAAAAATATAAAAAGTTTTTCAATGGAGTTGCAAAAGACATTTTAAACTATAAAGAAGAATAATGTTGAGGCAGAGGATATACTTCAATTTATAGCTCAGATTATTAAAGAGCTCTTAAATAAAATTTTTACAAAGATATTATGGGAAAACAATTGTAGCTTAAGGCTATTCATTATGGTAATAAAGAAAAAAATTCGAAAGGAGAAATATTCGTTTAAAAAATCCACGCCTAGGGAGAGTCGTTAAAAATATTCATTTAAAAAATCCCCGCCTTTGGAGAGTCGGTAAAATTTTTGTTTAAACCAGTAAGGAAAGTAATAAATTTGGACTGGGCCGACTATATGATACCCTTCACCACTTGGGTATATTGTACATATGTATCCTTACAATTGTAGGTCAATATTCCCTCGAAGAAACAGGCTCAAGCCTTTCTGCAACCTAATATTAATTTAATTCGGACGGATTTAGAGTCATCTGCGTGCCATGGGACACATTTATGGAAAATGATTTATGATAGGAAAGATCCAACAACACGACTACAGGATAAGTGCAATAAACTAGTTATAAAACTTTTTGAATTAAACGTAATCAACGAAATCGAAAAGAATAAATTAACAAACCGGACTTCACTACCTCCAAAAATAAATGGACTTCCAAAAATTCACAAGAAAGGCATCCCGCTGAGACCGATATGTTCATTTATTAACTCGCCTACTTATGAGTTGTCAAAATACATGGCAGCAATATTAAATAATTTGACAAAAGAATCAAAATATAATATAAAGGACGCAGTTGAATTCAAAACCAGAATCAAAAATGAATACATTGACGGTGATGAAATGCTCATATCTTTTGACGTAGTATCTCTATTTCCCAGTGTACTGGTAAACCTGGCAATTAACATTATAAGAGAAAAATGGACCACTCTTAAGGAATACACAAAAATCCCCGAAGAACTATTTATAGAAATTTTGACTACTTGCATAAAAAACTCCCGGCATTTTTTATATAACAAAAAGGTATGCCAATCTCACCAATAATTGCGGACATAGTTATGGAAAAATTACTTGACGAAACTATAAACAAATTGACTACGAAACCAAGATTATTAACAAAATATATAGATGACATATTTTGCATAGTTAAGAAAGACCAAATTGACAATACCCTTGCAGTACTAAACGAATATAACAAACAAATAAAATTCACAATGGAATGTGAATCCGAAAATAAGCTCCCATATCTTGACTCAATGATACATAGAGAAGGACGCAAACTAAAACTAGATTGGTACCAAAAGCCGACTGCATCCGAAAGAATCATAAATTTCCATTCCAAACACTCTCGGAATATTAAAATGAACACTGCCACAATTTTTATAAGGAGAGTGCTCAATATCAGTGACAAGCAATTTCACCACAAAAATAAAATAAAAATCAGACAAATATTAAAAATGAATGACTTCCCGAGCTAAACAATTGAAGATTTAATAAAACATGTAAAAACGACTAAAACTGCTAAGGACGAACATAAACCTGACACAATATACAAAAAGTGCACATATGTACCTGGTCTATCGGAACGCTTCGCCAATTCAAACCTATATGACAAAGAACATTACAGACTTGCTTTAAAAAGTAGCAATACAAATAACAACTTCTTTAATCGCACAAAATCAAAAACCCCTCCAGACGAACAATCTAATTTAGTTTATGAAATCAAGTGCAATGGTGACAAGTCCAACATATGCCAAAAGGTATATGTTGGCACTACAAAGACAAAACTAAAACCAGTGAGCGGAGCAGTATAGTCGGACGGGGCCGACCATACGATACCCTACACAACTACCACGGAACTCAAATTTTTTGCGGATGTTTATTCCGAGCCTGGGCAATATTTCGTGATATTTTCACCCTCTTGCCCGATTAGAGGTAAACAGCACCTCACAGTGACATATTTTCCGAATATTTCGAGTATTCAGTACAGCTATTGTCCAGATTCCAGATTCCTTCGGCTTTCATTTGTGGTCTATAGATCGACTCGAAAATAACACAAGAAATTAAGTTTTCGGTCCACTTCGTTCCAAAATTATTATCTGATCATCACCGAAAATTATAGGCGTTGACCTTGACCATAACTGGAACCTCATGGAACATTTCAAAGCGATCAGCGCTATATTTCCGCCCTCCAGTATGGTAATGGGTTACTAAATAATATACGTATACGGAGATACCTGTAAATATTTGTGTGTAACCCCCACATCCGAGCACATACAACAGTATAATTGGTATTAATTTAAAGGTCAACCACTCCTCTTGGATATAAAATCAACTTCTCGGGCCTATGTACATCAGGGACAAATATATACGCTATAGAATACAAATTTTGTCATTTTTCACACAAAAGTCAGGGTCCATTTGACCCGCTAAATATTGACCGATCTTTATCAAAACATGCATGCTTATTCTTTGGCCCGATCCCCTTCTCCATGCAAAATTTCGAGATGTTCGAGCCATTATTGCGGCCTCTGGAGCAACCAGAAAAACCGACAAAAATTTAGTATTTGGTCCATTTCATCCCCTAAATATTAACCAATCTTTCCCAAAAACAATAGGGGTCTTCATTGGCCAGAACCCATCCTACATGCAAAATTTCGTGAAGATTGGTCCATAACTGTGGCCTGTATCGTGTTTACAAATTATAATGGACAGACGGACGGACGGACGGACACACATGTCTAGATCGACTCAGCTAGTCGAGATATGACGATCGGTATACTTAAAGGTGGGTCTAGGACCAATATTTCGCGGCGTTACAAACTTTTGGGGCTGCACAAAGCTATAATACCCTGACAACATAGTTGTGTAGGGTATAAACAAGAATAAGCGGCCACAAGTCTGATCATAAAAATAAAAACAAACCTCTAGAACAGAAAACAGCCTTAGCAGTACACTGTTCTCAAACTGGACACACACATAACTTTAAAGATGTTAACATTTTAACACGCGAGGCAAACTATTAAGGAAGATGTATGTTAGAAATGTTACACATAATAAATGTACCAGCCAAAAACCGTATGAATTTTAAGACAGATACAGAACATTGTGCACAAATTTACAGGAGCATCATTGAAAAAAGCGCCAACAAAAAAAGACTTAGTTGATCTAATCAATTCAATTAGACTGGAAGTCAATCTGTGTTAATAAGAAAAATAAAATGTAACTAAAAACCAATTTTGTAATTTTGTTAATATATTTATGTAATTATGTTTTTTAAAGTCAATCCCTGATGATGATCATCGACGATGATCGAAATATTGCAAAAACCAGTGAGCAGAGCAGTATAGTCGGACGGGGCCGACCATACGATACCCTACAGAACTATCACGGAAATCTAACTTTCTGCGGATTTTTATTCCGAGCCTGGCAATATTTCGTGATAGTTGCACCCTCTTGCTCGATTAGAGGTCAACAGCACCTAATCCTTACACTGACATATTTTCCGAATATTACTAATATTCAGTACAGTCCTTACAATTCATTGTCCAGATTCCCTTGACCGTGGGTTGCGTTGTGATGTTCGGTTTATAACTGTAATAGATCGACTCGAAAAAATAAGTTTTCGGTAAAACTTCATCCCAAAATTATTATCTGATCATCACCGAAAATTATAATCGTTGTCCATGACCACTACTGGAACCTCGTGGAACATTTCAAGGCGATCAGCTCTATATATCCGCCCTCCAGTGTGGTAATGGGTTACTAAATAATATCTCAGTACGTAAGCACCTGTAAATATTTAAGTGTAACTCCCACATCTGAGTACATACGACCATACAATTGATATCAATTTAAAGGTCAACCACTCCTCTTGGATATGCTATCAATTTCTCGGGTGTTTGTTCTCCATGGGTAAATATATACGCTATAGAATACAAATTTTGTCATTTTTCACACAAAACTCATGGTCCATTTGACCCGCTAAATATTGACCGATCTTTATCAAAACAGGCATGCTTATTCTCTGGCCCGATCCCCTTCTCCATGCAAAAATTCGCGGTGTTTGGGCCATAATTGCGGCCTCTGGAGCGACCAGAAAAACCGACAAAAATAAAGTTTTTGGTGCATTTCATCCCCTAAATATTAACCAATCTTTTCAAAAAACAATTGGGGTCTTCATTGGCCCGAACCCATTCTACATGCGAAATTTCGTGAAGATTGGTCCATAACTGTGGCCTGTATCGTGTTTACAAATTATAAAGGACATACGGACGGACACATGTCTAGATCGACTCAGCTAGTCGAGATATGACGATCGGTATACTTAAAGGTGGGTCTAGGATCAATATTTCGCGGCGTTACAAACTTTTGGGGCTGCACAAAGCTATAATACCCTGACAACATAGTTGTGTAGGGTATAATAAAAATAAATTAAAAAAAAAAAACCAAAAATCTTTTTAATTTTCAATGACCTCAAGCCGGATAAATTAATAAATAAAAAAGAAAATGATTTATATCAAAATTGATACACGCTAATCGGTACGCTGTTAAAAATTTAATTTCAAACATATAGAAGCTATGAGACTCAATTCAGTACGCTATGCTAAATTTCGTGCAAATCGAGAGGTATACAGGGACTTTAGTGCACCATTTATCTTATATCGGACGAAAATATATATGGGAGCTATATCGAAATCTGAACAGATTTCCACCATTTACCTTAAATCCGACGATAATATATTGTTTAAAAAATCCACGGCTATGGAGAGTCGTTAAAAGTATTCGTTTAAAAAATCCTCGCCTATGGAGAGTCGTTAAAAGTATTCGTTTAAAAAATCCTCGCCTATGGATAGTCGCTTAAAACAATCGTTTAAAAAATCCAGCTAAAATGGGTCTTTAAAGATCCAGACCTATAGGGCTGTCCTGAAAAATACAGTTGATTCAGGTTCTCTAAAAATATTCTTTAAAAATTTGTTCTTTAAAATTTTGATTGGGATTTCTATTTACGATATGTTTATTATCAAAGGTAACAATTCTTAACAGTTTAGACTCAAATTTAAATTTTCAGAAATTTGTAATACTCTTATTACAATTACACTTGTCTATCCTTTTTGTATGCAATGCAAATAAACCATTGTGAGGTGAAGGAAATATATTTCCTATTACCAAACCACAAAACTATTTTTATGTTCACTTCTTTGTCAGTGTATCGGTACATAATGAAGTTTCCAAAACAAACCTAGTTTCCTTACTTCAGTTCCTTTGAGAGTAGCCTTTATTGTACGTAACTAACCTACTTTTTTTCTCTGAATGACTATTTAAAAACACTCACAACACATGTGTCCATATATAAGTATGTGTGTGCATACCTTTTTGAAACACTGAATTGTAATGAATGTACATTAGATTGGGATGACATTCTTCAAATTCCGGAGGTATACTTGCTGGAATTGAAATAATATAAAGAACCACCAACAACTTGTTTTGGCCTGAAAACTTCATGTTATTTCGGAGCGGAACTTCTTCAACGGATCTCACATACACGAATTCATCCTCATTTATGAACCCGCTCCCCTAATATCACCCCATACCACTCACATTAACCATTATCTATGCCCTTATAAAAATTCCCAACTTGGCATTTACAGGTTGTAGTGAAAAATATTTGAAATGCGTCGTAATGGTATCATATTGGAAATATCTTCTATGCAGTAGATTGGCATAGATATACGATTACATAAACACACACATACATATATTCACAGACATAGACAACTAACCAAACAAAAAACAACTCCCTAACTAACTTTGTTCCTTGAACAATTTGAAGTGACTAAAACAACAACAACTACGACTACTACTACCACAAATACCTTATGGCTTGTGCAGAAAAATGTTGTAAAGTTTATTACGGTTACTTTCCATTAGTTGGAAAGATATATACCAATATATTCATACTTTTCACAACACACCGACACAATGACATATTTACTTTGTGCGTGTGTGAAAAGTGTTGAATAGCAAAACAAATTGTATTCACACCCAAACTATGTTTTGGTGCAAAGATGAATGGAAATACCTTATTGCAGGGATCCGCAGAGACATTGAGGACAAAATTGACAGGAAAATTTGTTACACATTCCTTAAATACGCAATGAACAGAACAGGAAACGGCTTTGTAGGATTCAGATGGAAATGTTAGTGCCTTCAAAATACTTAATGTTGTGCGGAACCGCATATAAAAAGAAGGAGCAGAACCAAGTAAACATTTCATTAATTTCGGCCGGACCGAACTGTTTAGACGTTCCACGAAGTAGGGTACGATAAAAAATTCTGTCTATGTGGTTGCAAATTGTCTGCTACTAGAATGTTAATGTTCTGAGAAAAGTACCAATTTACAGACATTCAGTTTTGACTGAATGTGGGCTTGGGACCACAATGTATGGAGACTATCAAAAACAATGGATATTTTCTACATAGTTGTATGTCAACCTCTTTGAGACAAAAATAAGACAAATTTCAATACTGTTTGTTGAAAATCGGCAAAATATTCAAAACTGCGAAATATGAGTGCTATGTTAAAAATAAACTTACAACTCTATTAACGATCAAATTATAACCCCTTGGGTGAGGAAATACCAAATTTCGGTCGGGACAATTATATGTGTAAAATGTCAGCACACACATTATGGTTTTGTTCATATGTTTGTAATAGGTTTAGAATGATGTGCTCTAAGATTCGTGGAAATCGGATCTGATTTAGATATAACTTCCATATATATGTTCGTCCGATTTTATGTAAATGGTGCACCAAAGTCCATATATATACTTCGATTGGCACGAAATTTGGTATAGCGCACTGAATTGAGTCTAGATTATGTGAGTTACACTTCGTGAAAATCGGTTCATATACAGATATAGCTCCAAAGTCCCTATATATCCTTCGATTTTCACAAAATTTGGCATAGCGTACTGAATTCAGGCTAGAGTGATGTGCGTTAAATTTCGTGAAAATCGATTCGTATTTGAATATAGCTCCCATATACATTTTCGTCCGATTTTATGTGCGCTAAGACTCGTGGAAATCGGATCAGATTTAGATATAGTTTCCATATATATTTTCGCCGATTTTATGTAAATGATGCACCAAAGTCCTACATATCTTTCGATTGGCACGGAATTTGGCGTAATTTCAATCTGGAGTGATGTGTACTAGGATTCGTGTAAATCGGTTCAGATTTAGATGTAGCTACCATATATATTTTCGTCCGATTTTAGGTAAATAGTGCACCAAAGTTCGTTTATATCCTTCGATTTGTACGATATTTGGCATAGCGCGCTGAATTAAATCTAGTGTTTCGTGTAACATGCGATGTACCGAATAAGGTGTAACAATTTTCTATAAAACGTTTATTGTTTTGTTGTTTTTGTTAACCTGTGATGTATTATTTTTTTCCTTGTTTGGATTTAGTTCTTACTGTATTATGATTTCTGATATATATTTTCTAATACAATTATTTAATAAGGTTTTCACAGAATAATATAACACAAATATTACGCTAAACACCGTCTATGCTAAACTTAACTCTAATTCGTCTGTGCTTATGAACTAAATTTCTATACATATGTGCACAGTGGTTCGTGTCAGTCTTGTAATTCATTCTCTTCACTTGTGGTACATTTATTATATTAAGCATTTCTAAAGTAAATCGTCGTTTGTAATTGTTTTCTTGTGTCAAAATATCAACGTCTTTGAAATTTGGTGTATGCCCCGTTTTTCATAAATTTGTCAAATGGTACACAGACGACTCTCAAGCTGCCCGAATGAAATTATATTTATCAATAGTTGCAGAAAGGCATGTTCGAAGAAACATTGACATGCAATTGTAATGATACATATGTATAATATACCAAAAGTGGTGAAGGGTATCATACATTCGGCCCAGTCCGACTTCACTACTTTCCTCACAGGTTTATATTAGAATATTTAGCTGATTTGTTCCGTGTGTTGGGTTGTCCTCATATAGCGTATTCTGCCATAGTATGGGGGATAGTCGTTACTGGGAATAATCAGGTTTCATCCCACAAAGCGTTGAATTAAAAACGATTTAGCCATCTGCTATAACCATTCCGCCTTCTAAAGATATCGTGATAAAAAACTGAAACCTGACGATAACGAAATATATCGGCAGGCATTTAGACATCTCCTCCATATAATCATACCTCCTGAAGGATAGAAATAAGATACAAAAATAAAATATTTGGTTCAAAATTTACATATATTGGTCAGAAATTAGGCATAGTCCACATATAATGATAACCTCAAATATTCGCTAAATCCTACACTTTGTAATCAATATTCGTCCTCTTTTAGTCATAGCATCATAAAACTTTGCAATCTAAATTGCACTGGTTTCATGATTTTATACTCTACCATGCGTTATCAGTATCATTCCACGTTTTGGGGTTTTCAAATTTTAGGAGAATGCCCATTAAAAATAGCTGACAATTTTATTTGGCGTACACAATGGTTTACATTAATCGTTTGTTGGAATTATCGGTATAGGCCTACTTTTTGGTATGTTCCCTACTTTTCATTGCAAGCATCTGTCAAGCAAGTACCTATGGTGGAGGGATTGGCCGATCGACCGAAATTAACGCTTTTTATACCCTTCACCACACTGTGGTACAGGGTATTATGTCTTTGTGCATATGTTTGTAACAGACAAAAGGAATCGAGATAGACTCATGGTTCCTTTTGAGAATATGCATAGAACCACTTTCTGAGTCGATTTATGCATGTCCGTCCGTCTGGTGATGTTAAATTGTAAACAAAGTACAGGTCGCATTTATATCCGATTTGGCTGAAATTTGGTATAGCTCATTCATTTGGCCCAAGGACGAACCCTATTGAAATTGTGAAAAATCGGTTCAGATTTAGATATAGCTCCCATATATAGTTTCCCCGATTTTAGGTAAATGGTGCACCAAAGTCCCTGATAATCTTTCAATTTGCACGAATTTTGGCATAGCCTAAATTAAGTCTAGAAAGACGTGTGCTAAGTTTTGTGAAAATCGGTACAGATTTAGATATAGCTCCTATATACAGTTTCGCCCGATTTTTGGTAAATGGTGCACCAAAGTCCCTCAAAATCTGTCGATTTGCACGAATTTTGGCATAGGTCACTAAATTAAGTCTAGAAAGACGTGTGGTAAGTTTTGTGAAAATCTGTTCAGATTTAGATATAGCTCCCATATATAGTTTCGCCCGATTTTAGGTAAATGGAGCACTAAAGATCCATAGCTAGGCCGATTGACACAATGTACTGAAGTTAATATAAATTAATCTCTGATAAGTTTCCATGTAATCGGTTCAGATATAGATATAGCATAGCTTCTGTATATAATATCGACTTATTCATGTTAACTGTACACCAAATAATCAATGAATGTCTGATTGAGATTAAACTATAAACAGTGCAGCATACCGAATAGCTTGTGTCAAGTTTGCTTTAAATCGGTTTACAAAATTTAGCATATGTTGCAGAATGACATGTGTAGGGATTGATGTTAGTCGGTTCAGATATACATAAAGATCACATATTGAATATACCCAAAGTGGTGAAGGGTATCATATAGTCGGCCCTGTCCGACTTTACTACTTTCCTTACTGGTTTCACTTGGTAAGGATTAACATGGTCTCTATAGCATTTTCTCTCCAGTCCAGGTTATGTTAGTCTGTTCGCGAAGCTTCATCAATCAACACTTTTATAGCTTTATGTCTTAGCCTCCACTTTGGTAGTTGGTGTTGTCCACCTTGGATTTTCTGTAATATTTATAAACTTCGCCACTTCATGGTACAGGTATTATAATTTTTTCCTATAAGTGAAAAGGAAACGAGATAGAGCCAAAATTACTTTTGAGCATACGCATAGAATCACTTTCTGAATCGATTTATACATGTCCGTCCGTCTGCCAGCATATGTATTATTGTGAACAAAGTACAGGTCTCATTTATAATCCGAATTGGATGAAGTTTTCCGCACAAAGACGAACCCTATTAAATTTGAGTTGTATATAGTTTACTCATACAGTCTCTTTTGAGGCACTTAACTACACCATCTTTACTTCCAATTTGAAGCAAGTTTGATAATTTTATTTGGATTCCTCTCCAAACCCATCAGTGTTCGTCCTTGGCGGGAACTGGGAAGTGTTCGGTCCATTCTCGGATCATGTGGGACTTGTGTTTATGTTGATAAAATGGAAATATTGTCCCCAATCCCAATTTTTCAGCACAACATTTTAAAGTATCTTTTAGAATTTTTGAATAATCCCTACTTCCTGCAATAAAAACGAAATTTCCTATTCCTTCAGCCCCACACCATTACAGAGCCTCCTCCGCTATTTACGGTGCGAATTGCGTGCTTAGGGCCCACAACTTTATTCGTCCTACGTTATACCTTACTTGGTTCATCCGATCCAAACAAGTTAAATTTGTCATCATGAGCAAAAACAACAGATTTCCAAAAGGCAAAACCTTTTTTTTTTTTTTTTTTTGTTCCGGAATGAACTTCAATCGAATTTTCCACTTTTTGGGGTTTTGTGAATGGCTTTGTCAACTCTACATGTGCCATTCTACAATGCCAACTCTACAATGAAGCCATGTTTACGGAAAATATTTCGAATTGTTTCTGATATTTCTTTGCGATTGCAGCAAATTTTTGGTCCACCTAGGTTTGGATTATCGGCAACTTGTCTGAGCAACCAATTTTCGTCTCTTGGGCTTGTTGAAAATTCGATTCTCGGTTTTGTGCCTCAATATAATTTTTTTCGACAGCAGATCGAGTAATATTGAGTATTTCCGTTGAGATTTTCCTACTCCAGCATGATGAAGAATTAATTTTCTCTCGGCGATCGTTGTGTGGCGTCCCACGGTCTCAAATTCCCCCGATAGCTTTCCAAATAAACAAACTCACGCCTAAAATGTAAAAAAATCGAAAGCTATATTTAACTTGATATTTAATGAGAAAATTTAATGAGGAATTTATCGGACCAGTTTCATTGCCTATCCTTTCATTGCACTGCACAAACATATTTTGGCAATTTCATCCTGAAACTCCCATATATAGCAAAAGTTGGAAAACCTATGTTTGCTATGTGTTTGTTCTCTCATCTGCATAGATGAATATCTAACATATTTCCAGAATTCATAGCTGAATACTTGGCATTTGGGACGTTCGTTTATTTTTGTAAATATTTTCTCTGCATATGAACATGTGTGTGTGTGCATGTAATGCATAGATACCCAGTTGTACAAAAAATATCAATTGTCTGCTATTATATAGTTATATAGCTAGTTACTTGGTGATCTAGTTACTTCATACCCCAAAAAGGAACACAAAATAGACTGTTGGATTTTTTGTCAATTGAAAAAGCTGTTTACACACATCATACCAATTCAGTAGTTACTGGTAATGCAATGGGTAATGAATCGACTATCGAAATGACTGTATACTGGTAACGCAGGCAGGGGACAATTGACTTCCCCAATGACATACACATGTTAAATTCACCAGTCTAGGGCATGAAGTGGTAACTAGTGGTACTTACAGGTAATTAGTAAAATATCTAGTTCATCACCAGTTACTCGAACTACTGGGTACAAATTAAGTTTCCCTATAAATGTTTTAATTGAAAAGTGTTACAATGTATATTACCAACACAGGTACACACAACGTACATACCTAAATTTTACCCAGTACATGAAAAGGAATTTGAAACAATTGAAGTTATCATCATCGACATCATTACTAGTTGGGATACTATTGATTTTCAAAGTCACATATTTGTAAGGGAACAACAAAGTGCTGAGGTTGATGTTGTTGATGATGTTCTCTTCGTATATAGTTCTATAGATACAAGTGTAGGCAAAGAACTTGTAAATTCTAATGAATATTTGATATTATAATTTAGATGACACTTTAGTATTTTACTTTTCTAAAGCTTGTTTCAGAAGAATACAATATTTAATGATATTGCAATGAATAAAATATGCATTTTGAGTGATTCAGATAACATTTGCAGATATATAATTAATGCAGTGACCAGCTATTGACTTAGCTTGTAGTTTATTACAAAATTAACAATGTTGAGATTGTAGTACTAGAACGCCCTTTTGAATTTTGTTTCAATGTGTATCATGTATCCATTTGATATGTGCAAGCGTAAATGTGATGTAAATACTGATCACATAACTAAACCAGTAAGGAAAGGATAATAGTAAAGTCGGACTGGGCCGATAGCCCTCACCAAATTTCATATTTGAACCAATTGAAAAACCCCCATACACATACCATTCTGAAATCAATGAAAATTTGCATATCAAACGGACAGACTCGGATTCTTTGGTACCATTTGTATAAAATCGAGTAAAATTATGTATGGGAGCTATATATAAACACATGGGCCTAATTGAGCTACCGTTGTATACACAATTTTTTGTTTTTTGTTATCACTCTAAATTCAATTTAATACCCTCTGCCAAATTTCGTGTAAATTGAACAAACATAGGCCCTTCGGTGCAACATTTACATAAAATCGAACGAAAATATATATAAGACCTGTATCAAAATCTTAACCGATTTCAACACTCCTTATCACACATAATTTTTTCCTTCATTGCATTCGCTAAGCAAACTTTTGCTCAATCGGACAAATATTGGGATTTTCGTGTATCATTGCCAAAAAACGGACGAAACTATATATGGGAGCTATATATAAATCTGAACCGATTTTAGAAAATACTTTGCGGACATCAATCTGAACCTAATTCAGTACTCTGTGCAAAATTTTGTCTCAATCGGACAAACATTGGGAGTTTGCCGCATCATTCACAACAATCGGACGAAACTATATATGTGAACTCTATCTAAATCTGAACCGATTTTTACAAAACTTCGCTGACATCAGTCTGGACTTAATTGAGTACTCTGTGAAAAACTGTTTCCCAATCGGACAAATATTGAGAGTTTGGTGCATCGTTTACATAAAATCGGACGAAGCTAAATATGGGAGCTATGTCTAAATCTTAAATGATTTTCTCCAATTTTTTTATCCAAATTTCATCAATTTCGAATCAAAAATGCGACCTGTACCTTGTTTACAATTTAACATCAACAGACAGATGGACGGACATACATAAATCGACTTAAAAAGTGATTCTATGCATATTATCAAAAGGAACCATGAGTCTATATTGTTTCCATTTGCCTGTTATAAACATATGCACAAAGACATAATACCCTCTACCGCAGTGTGGTGAAGGGTATAAAAATTCCTGAACGGAATCTACGAAACCAAAATTGCACATAATTGACCTACATTTTCCCCTTTTTCAAAGAAAAGCTGTAAAATGTTCCGAATTTTCTCTCACTCACAACTGATTGCTAAATATTATTTTACTGCGAAATGTCACCTTTTCCAACGAGCATAAATCTGAAATTGTTTGATCGATACTTTACGAGAAATCAGTACAACAATCTGTCAAAATTCAATAAAGCGGATCGAAAATGGCGGTCAACTGTTTTAACAATTTAATTAATCAAATTTTTATACACTCAAACTTATGGCTAAACTTTGATACGTAAAACATGTGCCTCGGACATTCGGAAACCTCTTAGCCTAGCACAAAAAGCGCGGTATAAACATAAAATGTGTGGTTTGGAAAGTTCCATCTCAGTTATGAACACATGTTAAATTTTGTTTCGATCTGGCAACTCCTTCATATAGAAACAGGTGTCCAAAAAATAAGCATCCGCAATTTTTTACAAATTAGGAATGCGTGCTATCATTAAATATTTACCTAAAAAGGGTTTATCGGGACAAGAAATTCATAATGATATGGTGAATGCGTTAGGTGAAAGTGCTCCTTCCTATGCAACAGTAAAAATTTGGGTTGCTGAATTTAAATGTGATCGTACAATCTTTGAACATGAACCACGAAGTGGACGTCCAAAAATAGCAACAGCAATAGAAATTATAGCCAAAGTGCATGATATGGTATTAAATGGTCGACGAATAAAAGTGCATGAAATTTTTAATATCGTGGGAATTTCAAATGATAGAGTCCATTTAATTTTTCATGAAGAACCACAGATGAAAAGCTTTCTGCATTTGTTAACATTCGATCAAAAACGCATATGAATGGACATTTCTCAAGCTTGTTTGGATCTTTTTAACCGAAAAAATGGATTTAAGCGTCGTTTCATAACTGTTGGTGAAACATGGATCCACTACTATACTCTAGAGTCAAAAGAATAATCCAAACAATGGACTGAACCTAAAGAAACTGGCCCAAATAGGGCAAAATGTAATGTAAATGGTGCACCAAACTACCAACCTTTGTCCGATTGAGACACAATTTTGTGCAGCATACTGAATTCTGAATTTTTGTTGAGATCGGTTCAGATTTTGGTATAGCTCCCATATATAGTTTTGTCCGATTTTATATAAATGATGCACCGAATTCCGTAGGCTTTCTCGCTTGAGACAAAATTTTGCACAGCGCACTGAATTAAGTTCAGTTTATATTATAGATCACAATTTGTCGCCCGACTCAATTTCAATGCTCTCCCAAAGATGCTATGTCTTTTATATATACAGGATATTGTACACATTATCATCTCTTGTATATACTCAGAGTGGTGAAGGCTATCACATAGTCGGCTCCGTCCGACTTTTGATATTTCCTTACTTGTTTATTTTTTAAAATGTGTAAGGCTTACACAAAGCGAACGGAATTTACGCATGTCCGTCTGTCTGGCCGGCTGGTGCGCACTGTAACTCTCGAATTAACCGATATCGGTCCTGCCTCCCCTCTAAAAATCCAGCATTTGCAATAGAATGTCCGATTTGAACCAAACATTGTAAATCCTACTACCTTTAATTTGTTATCAATCAATTTATCAATTCATAATTTGAAGCATTTTAAATAGCCGATTTGTCAACATTAAATCCGTAACCTCTTTCATAAAAACATATACCTCATATAAAGCAAATAATAAAACTTCGGTATTTTAAAGATTTCAGACAAAATTCTCGAACAAGTTTGATGTAATTCTAATTGAAAAAATTCAAGATCTAATCTTCAAATATAGTCCACCTAATTTCCGTTTATTGTGGGAACCAACTTCTGTATATTTATTTTTATAGTTCATAGCCCCCATTTTCCATTCAAAGTGGCTTTAATATGGTACGTGGGGGACTCGGCTATATGCATTTTGAAAGTACACCTCTTGCTCCGACCCTGCCAAACTTAACGTCGTTTTCACTTATTTTATATTATGTTTTAATCATAGTCCTCAGCTACTGATTATGTTATCTATCTTAACACACACTGTAGAATCAATTATAATGGTTGCTTCTTATTGTTATTTTCCAATGAATGATGACTCTCATCATTTTAAGTCTTTTTTTGGCACTTCCTTACTTTACGACTATTACAGCATTTTCCGGTTCCTAATCACATTACGAAAAATTAAAACAATTTCAAACATCCTATTACTTCATTAGTCTTCCTTTCGTCCTACGCCTTAGCTGGCTGCTCATCATAGAGGCGGGCTATTAACATTGTAATGAATTGCTTTAAATTATTTGAGAATTTTGTGTGGTTGTTAATTTGTTAATGGAATTTGGAATTTTATGAATCAATGTGAAGTGATTACAAATCGTTTGTAAAGGCAAAGCAAAAAAATACAAAATTAATGAAATCAAGAAAATGTTGGCGGAGAGGACTAAAGGACAGTTGTCGGTAATAACGATAGCAACAGAAGTGGTTGTGGTACTATGCCGGCAAACCATAAAAATGTGGCCTAGTAAGGCATCGTTATTGTGTATGTGGTCATTTTTATTGAAATTTGTAAAGAGACATCAACCCACTCCTCCGCCCAGTCATTACTAATGATAATGTATTTATGGCTGCAAATGAACTTATACCAAAAGAAAAGCTATAAATTTTGAAGTTGGCCTATCTGTGTCAACTGTTTGCCATACAAAGGAAGTTAGATATTTTTTACACAAGAAAATTTACAACCCTTGGCAGGAAGAGTGGGTGGGTGGATGGATGCCTGGAATAGAGGCAACATCAACAACATTTGATACTGCTTAACACACAACAAAATACCCTTGAAGCAAGGACTTTATAACTTAAATATCTAAGTAGATTTGTAATGGCTGAAAGATGACTACAAATAGCTGAAGTAACAGTCCATGCCCAAAAGTAACAGTAAAATCTTTTAGAATCTTCTCAAAGGCAGTCTACAATAGACTACTTCAACTCATAGATGACAATTACACTTGGCACAAACACAGAGGGTTAAACAGAACTTGTGAACGAAATAATTTGCTCAAAGTAAAGGAATTTTTTCCACTTTGAAAAGCGTAGCAAAGCTGGCCAGAAGTTAGTTATCATCGCCAGTTTGCAAGGAGATGCGAGGATGAGGGCAGAGAAAGAATGTTTCTATTTTTAAAGTTCGCTTTTTCGCTCAAAAAGATACTTTGTCAGCTGTCGTTTCAAGTTCTATACCACTTGTCTGTAGCATACCGCTCCATTTTGTTTTGTTCTGTTAAATAAAAATTATCAAGATTCTTTGTGAACATAAAATTACTTAAAAGTTTCAATTTTACTTTTCCCCGATAGCAAGTGTCACAAAAATATGTATATGTATTTAAAGTCAGAGGAAGAATGTTTACATTCATCTATGAATTCCAAGAACAGACAATGAATATAACAACTACAACAATATCAACAACAAACCGAAGGTTACAAAACCCCATATGGACAGGAATGCCAGCTTGCTTACTACGTCGTATGAGGCCATAAAATAGCTTAAAGTGTCACTAAGTTACAAATTACGCGATTAAAATCATAAAAGAATTTTCGTTATGAAAAACCGCCCAAACAAAAGAAGAAAGTTTTCGTTTTTTTGTAAAGACTTTATTGTGACAAATAGAATAATGATAAACTTGCCAAACAATAAAACAAACTTTGGTGATAGGAAACAACACTGGAGTGGCTTGGAAGTTAGTCGATGTGGATGTGGTCTAATAATTTCATCAGCGATAATATTTGAGCAGATGCTAGACAAAGAAAAAAGGAGAATTTTTAAACAATTTTAACATGGATGAATGAAACAATATCTATTGTAGAAATTCGTTGTGTCACAGGTGGTGTTATAATGTTGTATAGTCAATTTAATAATATACTTCAACTGAGAAAAAAAACAATAATTTATCTTTTCAAATGATTAATTGTTTTTTGAAATTATTTTCCATATATTTAGCTTGGAGTCTGAAATATTCTAAAGAGATTTAATTGGCGTATATAGTTCTCTATACGCTGTAGATTCCTATGTTGTAATGTAGGAGAAACAAGCTGCAACGTAGGGCACTTATTCACAAAATAATACGATAGCGTTGATGGTTATACACGTATTCTCTTTTTATACCCTTCACCACACTGTGGTACAGGGTATTATGTCTTTGTGCATGCGTTTGTAACAGGCAAAAGGAAACGAGATAGACACATGGTTCCATTTGAGAATATGCATAGAATCACTTTTTAAGTCGATTTATGCATGTCCGTGTATTTTTGTTAACAAAGTACAGGTCGCATTTGTGATCCGATTTGGAGGAAATTTAGCACAGTTCACTTATTTGGCCCAAGGACGAACCCTATTGAAATTGGGAAAAATCGGTTCAGATTTATATATAGCTCCCATATATATTTTCGTCCGATTTGAGGTAAATAGTGGACCAAAGTCCCTATATATCCTTCGATTGGCACGAAATTTGGCATAGCATTCTGAATTAAGCCTTGAACGACGTGTGTTAAATTTCGTGAAAATCGATTCAGATTTATATATAGCTCCCATATATATTTTCGTCCGATTTTAGGTAAATAGTGGACCAAAGTCCCTATATATCCTTCGATTTGCACGAAATATGGCACAGTGTACTGAATTAATTCTAGAACGATGTGTGTTAAATTTCGTGAAAATCGGTTTAGATTTAGATATAGCTCCCATATATATTTTCATCCGATTTTAGGTATATGGTGGACCAAAGTCCCTATATATCCTTCGATTTGCACGAAATTTGGCACAGCGTACTGAATTAAATCTAGAACAATGTATGTTAAATTTCCTGAAAATCGGTTCAGTTTTAGATATAGCTCCCATATATATTTTCGTCCGATTTTAGGTAAATAGTGCACCAAAGTCCCTCTATATATCCTTCGATTTGCATGAAATTTGGCACAGCGTACTGAATTAATTCTAGAACGATGTGTGTTAGATTTCGTGAAAATCGGTTTAGATTTAGATATAGCTCCCATATATATTTTCGTCCGATTTTAGGTATATAGTGGACCAAAGTCTCTATATATCCTTCGATTTGCACGAAATTTGGCATAGCGTACTAAATTAAGTCTGGAGTGATGTGTGTAAAGTGAAAATTAGGTTTCGTGAAAATCGGTTCAGATTTAGATATAGCTCCCATATATATTTTCGTCCGGTATTAGGTAAATAGTGCCCCAATTCCATATATATCCTTCGATTTGCACGACATTTGGATTTCTAAGTAAATGAAGAGTACAAAATGTGGCCGAATGCAAAAAACATACTGGAATAAGTGTAACCTAACATGTGACAGGTTTCGGTGAAATCGGTTTAGATTTCGATATTTTACTTTAAATTTATTTACATAATTTTGTCCCATTGTAAGTAGCATCTCTATATCTGATCAAAATTTAGTATAGGTTGCGGAATTTAATGGTAATGGTCCTTCAAAAAGGCAACGTCTGTTAGGGTTCCATCTGTTGAATACACCCAAAGTGGTGAAGGGTATCATATAGTCGGCCCCGTCCGACTTTACTACTTTCCTTACTGGTTTATATTTTCGTCAATCTTAGCGAAAAGAGCTAAAAATAAGTTAAAAAGAATTAGTCGGCGTTGCCGACCTCCATTTTCTGATTTTCGGAGAAGGCCTTCGGTGTTATACACAGGTTTTATTATTCGTTTTATATAAGGTACTTCCCTTCAGGTAAATGGTGTACCAAAGTCCATATATTTTTCGATTTGCACGAAATTTGGCACAGCGTACTGAATTAGGTATAGAATGATGTGTTTTAAGTTTCCTGGAAATCGGTCCAGATTTAGATATAGCTCCCATATATATTTTCGTCCGATTTAAGGTAAATGGTGCACCAAAGTCCCTTAATATCTTTCGATTTGTACAAAATTTGGCACAGCCTAGTGAAATAGGTGTAGAATGATGTGTGCTAAGTTTCGTGAAAATCGGTCCAGATTTAGATATATAACACCCATATATATTTTCGTCCGATTTAATGTAAATGTTTCATCAAAGTCCCTATATATCTTTCTATTTGGACGAAATTTAGCATAGCGTACTGAATTTAGTGTGGTATGATGGGTGTAAAGTTTCGGGAAAATCGGTACAGTTTTAGATATAGCTCTCACCAATGTCCCTAAATATCTTTCGATTTGCACGAAATTTGGCACAGCCTACTGAAATAAGTGTATAATGATGTGTGTTAAGTTTCGTGAAAATTGGTTTAGATTTAGATATTGCTCCCATATATAAATTGTGAACTAAAGACCCAGAGTTTGTCATAATTTTGTACAACGTACTTAAATTAATATAAATTATCTGTCCGAATGAAGTGAAATTTAGCATAGGTTGTAGAAAGGCATATGTATGGATTGGGGTTAGTCGGTTCACTTATATATAAAGGTGACATATTTTCAATTTCCCTCGAAGGAATATTGACATGAAATTGTTTGGATACATATGTAGAATATACCCAAAATGGTGAAGGGTATCATATAGTCGGCCCAGCCCGACTTTACTACTTTACTTACTGGTTTGGACTTAATTTAGTACTCTGTCCAAAATGTGGAAATGTGCATTTACATAAAATCGGGATAAATAATTAAAGTTTTCAAACATTTATTGTGCATTTTATAAGACTGCATTTGACTTTTAAATGCTCAACATAATTGATCCAAATCAATATATCAATATGAATTCACATAAACTACACTTCATACAATTCATATAACTGATAAAACACCACAAAGTACAATTCTTTGAATTTTTACTTTATGAAATTTTAAGAATTTATTTCAATGGCTTTTAATTTCAAATTTGTAGATAATTTCTAGGAAACATCAATAAAATTTTCACACTGTACATTAGAAGACGCCTTTGGGTGTTCCATTTTGCTTCTTGGTATTGCCATTTCAAAATTTCTTTACTAATGGCATTAATTTATGAAGATATATAACATCCTGTTGTGCGATGCGATTGGTAGAACACACAAGTTTCTTCTTTTTCCTTGTTGCTATTGGATTCTGTCAGAAAAAAACCCCAAAACATTTTGGTAAACAAGTACCACAGAATTTACACTAGTTCGTACACATCTTTGTAAGATTGTATACACATTGGTAAATATTGTGCCAGGGAAAATCTTAGAACAACTACAATTTCATGTTACAGCTTGCTGTTTGAAATGAAGAATATATGGGAAGACCTATAATGCCAATGAGTTTTTGATTGCATAGAAATTTTTCATTTGATTCGGTTTTTAGGTTGTATATTGCATCAAACATTTAAACTTTGGTATATTCCAGATACCTTGAATTCTGACGATGACTTACCAGGCAATTCGTAAAGACCGAACGAAAAAGATGAGCAAAATTCACGTGTAGGTTTGTAGACAAGATATTAATATAATAGGAGCAAAATTAGCATCGGTCATATACCTAAAAAAACAAGTAAAAATGTGCCAGGCGCGTTTCCGATAGAAAGACCATAGGGTGAAGGTAAATCCTCACCCTATGGTTTGCAGAGAAGGTCTTCGGAGTTACACACAGGTTTTATATAAAGTATGGGAGACTGGGGCACCGTCGACTTCGGGGCACATTCGGCAATGCCGTTTTCGATATGAAGCTCTCATTATACATCACTAGATTTGATCCATAGGTATCGAATATTAAAATAAATAACTGTGGCAAAGTTTGAGAATATGCTAAAAATCACTTTCTGAGTCGATTTATACATGTCCGTCTGTCCATGTATTTTTTTGAACAAATTAAAGTCCGCATTTGTGATCCGAATTGGATGAAATTTGGCAGATGTCACTTATTTGGCCCAAGGTCGAACCCTATTGAAATTGGAGTAAATCGGTTCAGATTTACATATAGCTCCCATATACAATTTCTTCCGATTTTAGGTAAATGGTGCACCAAACTCCCAAAATGAGTGTGATTGAGACAAAATTAATTAATTAGGTCTAGAATGATATATGCCAAGTTTGGTTAAAATCAGTTAAGATTTAGATAAAGCTCCAATATATAGTTTCGTCCGATTTTATGTGAATGGTACAACATACTGTCAATGTTTGTCCGATTGAGACAAAATTTTGCATAGCGTATAGAAGTAAATACATGATGACATCCGTATTGAAATTACTACCGGTTGATGTCCTTGAAGTTTTGTTAGAATCGGTCCAGATTTAGATATAGCTCCCATATATATTTTCTTCCGATTTTATGTAAATGGAGCATCATACTGCCAATAGTTGTCCGATTGAGAAAGAATTTTGCATAACGTACTGAAATAGGTATGGATTGATGTATACGAAGTTTTATTGGAGTCGGTTCAGATTTACATATATCTCCCATATATATTTTCCTCCGATTTTATGTAAATGGTGCCCCATACTGTCAATGTTTGTCCGTTTGAGAAAAAAAAAACAAATTCTTCGACTTTGGTTTACCTTTTGTCGGAAATGACTATATACTTTAGTCCGATATTATGCAAATGATGCAAATATAGAAGCCTATATCTGTTCGCTTTTATTGAGATTCAGATAAAAATTAAGAAAAAACTACACAAAGTATCTTCGGGGCAGATTCGGCATTTTAAAGTGGAGCACATTCGGTCATATACAGATAGTGCTATATTATTTTCTTTAAAATGTTTTAAGTTCGTCTTTAAAAATAATCCTTTAATATTGTTGAAATTACATATATAAGACCAAACGTTATTTTATTGATGAAAATGCGATAGAAAAATATAGCTTTAAAATGCAAACATTGAGTCGCATATTAAAACCAGTGAGCGGAGCAGTATAGTCGGACGGGGCCGACCATATGATACCCTACACAACTACCACGAAAAGCGCACTTTCGGCGGTTCTATATTCTGAGCCTGGGCAATATTTCGTGATATTTGCACCCTTTTTACCGATTATAGATCAACAACTCCTTTTCTGAGTCTTGCATATTTTCCAAAATGTTTTTTCTTGAAGTGAATTTTTATGCCATACATTAAAAAATTGGTCACTTTAGGTTTTGGTTGATTTGACCCTCGGAAAATTGACCGATCATCATCTAAACAGCCGCTCTAAGTATTTGGTCAAATATCTTCACCTTGTAAAATATCTGATGTTCTGTATATAATAATTGCCTCTAGAGCGACTAGAAAATCTGACAAAATTAAAGCTTTCGGTTCATTGCACCCCCGAATGAAATCTCATCTTCACCGAAATCTACAAGCGTCGTCCTTGACCATAATCGGAACTTCATGTACAATTTCAAAGCGATCAGCGCGACATTTCCGTCGTCTAATGGAGTAATAGTAATAATATGCACATAGTCACCTTTACTTAATTACGTATAACTCCCGCATCGGAGTACATACAGCCATATAATTGGTATCAATTTGAAGGCCAACCACTCCTCTTGGATATGCTATCAACTCCTGGGGTCTACATCCTCCAGGAGTAAATATATATGCCATAGAATACAAATTTTGTCATTTTTCACACAAAAGTCAGGGTCCATTTGACCCGCTAAATATTGACCGATCTTTATCAAAACATGCATGCTTATTCTCTGGCCCGATCCCCTTCTCCATGCAAAAATTCGCGGTGTTTGGGCCATAATTGCGGCCTCTGGAGCGACCAGAAAAACCGACAAAAATTTAGTATTTGGTCCATTTCATCCCCTAAATGTTAACCGATCTTTTCCAAAAACAATAGGGGTCTTCATTGGCCAGAACCCATCCTACATGCAAAATTTCGTGAAGATTGGTCCATAACTGTGGCCTGTATCGTGTTTACAAATTATAATGGACAGACGGACGGACGGACGGACGGACGGACGGACGGACGGACGGACACACATGTCTAGATCGACTCAGCTAGTCGAGATATGACGATCGGTATACTTAAAGGTGGGTCTAGGACCAATATTTCGCGGCGTTACAAACATTTGGGGCTGCACAAAGCTATAATACCCTGACAACATAGTTGTGTAGGGTATAACAAAATATAACCATTAGAAAATAATTACCAGGCTATGACTAAGGTGCTAAATGTGCCTCATCAAATTCGAAGCTATCCCGGTTAGGGACACATTCGGCGAATTTGACTTTTTTACAAAACAGATATTGGATTTATAAACATTGAAAATTTTTACTCTTTGTGGGGGAGTTACCAGATTGAGTGGACCAATGGATCCCATCTTCCTAGTTGATATAGGCTTGGTTACGATAATAGGTTGCACATAGTTGGTTTAAGGATAGACTGTTCGTATGATATTATAAAATTAATTTTTTTTACACAATTTTGACCATTTTGACCCATCTTCCTACTTGAACTATGTTTGAAAGAAACAAGTGGAAAAGCGTTAAGTTCGGCCGGCCGAACTTTGGATACCCTCCACCATAGATATAATGACAGGTACTTGAAATAAAAATATAGGTAACATACCAAAAAGTGTACCTACACCGACATTCCTACAAACCGATTATGGTTTTAAATATTGGTCCTAGACCCCATGGTCCCCGGTCCAAACCTTCTGGTACCTCCCACACAGGGGCTAGGGCTAAATGCGGGTAACAGTTTATATATATCAATATATATATATATATAAGGTTAGTTATCGAACCTTTCGTTCTATTTTTTTTCGTATCGTCCGCAGATGAAATGATTACAACAGTGTCTTAGAACCAAACCCAAACACGGAAAAAATCATTTAACTACTTTAATATAAACCAGTGAGCGGAGCAGTATAGTCGGACGGGGCCGACCATGCGATACCCTACACAACTACCACGAACTCTAACTTTCTGAGGATGTTTATTCCGAGTCTGAGTAATATTTCGTGATATTTGCCCCCTCTTGTCCGATTAGAGGTTAACAACATCTCTTCCTTACTTTTTTCGAATATTCAGTACAATCCTTCTATTTACTTGTCCGGATTACCTTCACGGTGGGTTGTGTTGTGATTTTCGGATTATACTCTACTCGAAAACACACAAAAAATTATGTTTTCGGTCCATTTCATCCCAAAATTTTAATCTGATCATCACCGCAAATTGTAGGCGTTGTTCTTGACCATAACTGGAACTTCATGAAAAATTTCAAAGCCATCAGCGCGATATTTCTCCCTCTAATGTGGTAATGGGTTACTGAATAATATCTGAATACGTAAGCACCTGTAAATATTTGACTGTAACTCCCACATCTGAGTAGATACATCACTATATTTGGTGTCAATTTAAAGGCCAACCACTCCTCTTGGATATGTTATCAACTCCTAGGGTCTACATCCTCCAGGAGTAAATATATATGCCATAGAATACAAATTTTGTCATTTTTCACACAAAAGTCAGGGTCCATTTGACCCGCTAAATATTGAGCGATCTTTATCAAAACATGCATGCTTATTCTCTGGCCCGATCCCCTTCTCCATGCAAAAATTCGCGGTGTTTGGACCATAATTGCGGCCTCTGGAGCGACCAGAAAAACCGACAAAAATTTAGTATTTGGTCCATTTCATCCCCTAAATATTAACCGATCTTTTCCAAAAACAATAGGGGTCTTCATTGGCCAGAACACATCCTACATGCAAAATTTCGTGAAGATTGGTCCATAACTGTGGCCTGTATCGTGTTTACAAATTATAATGGACAGACGGACGGACGGACGGACGGACACACATGTCTAGATCGACTCAGCTAGTCGAGATATGACGATCGGTATACTTAAAGGTGGGTCTAGGACCAATATTTCGCGGCGTTACAAACATTTGGGGCTGCACAAAGCTATAATACCCTGACAACATAGTTGTGTAGGGTATAAAAATGGGATTTTATGGGGCCTACCTCAAAAAGGAGGCGAATTTTTGGTGGAGAGATTTGATACCATATACGACTACAAAATATCAAATTGCAGCGAATTCGGTTGAAAAAACGCGCTCAAGAACCCCAAAATACCAAAAACTGGGGGTACCCTAATATGGGGGTACCCGAAAATATAGACCTATGTTCATAATTTTTTGTGGAGAGATTTGGGACCTATTAAAAGCTCGAAATACTAAATTACAGCCAATTCGGTGAAAAATACGATCAAAACCACCAAAATACTGAAAATTAGGAGGTACCGTTATATGGGGGCTACCAGAAAAAGTGGACCTATATTTATATTTTTTTGTGGAGACATTTAGTGCCCAATAAGAACACAATGTACCAAATTTCAGTCAAGAATATATATACTTTACAGGGTCGGAAATGAATATTTCGATGACTTACAAACGGTCTAAATAAACTTCGTGTCTAATACTTATATTTCGATGAGGCACATTTTCACCGTATCAAAGTGTATGAAAGTATAAAAATGTTACCCCTGTTGAAATAGCATTCCCGTATAAAGGGACATGGCCGATCATATGATACCATACACAAATACCACGGTACCCTAATTCGATATGGATCTATATACCGAGTCTGGGTAATGTTTCCACTTTCTTACACTGTCATATTTTTCGAATCAAATTTCTCGGATTGAACATTTACTCCATAACACATACACCAATTGGCCTACCCTAGACTTGGTACAGTTGACCTGCTAAATATTGATATTGATCATTGTTTTAAAAATCCATTCTACCTAGTTGGCCCCCCGTCCCCTTCCCTGTGTAAAAATTGTGATGATCGGCTTACGATTGTTTTCGGACCATTATTGTGGCCTCTTCAGGGACCAGGAAAACCATTCAATTCCCAAAAAAATAACGCATCATTACAAAAAACAATAGGGTTGTAATGGGCAGATGGAATCAGCGAGATATGACGATCGGTATACCTCCTCTGTTATAAACCAGTAAGGCAAGTAGTAAAGTCGGACGGGACCGACCCTCCATCCTGTGCACCATTTACTTAAAATCGGACGAAAATATAAATAAAAGTTATATCGAAATCTAAACCGATTTCATCGAAACTTGTAACAGGTTAGGTTATACTAATTGCAGTATCTTTTGTGTATATCGGACACATTTTGAGTTCCTGGTGCACCATTTACCTAAAATAGGGAAAAAATATATATGGAAGCTCTATCCAAATCTGAACCGATTTAACGAAACTTACCACATGCTAATTTATATAAAATCCAGTACTTTGTACAAAATTTTGTGTCAATCGGCCTAACTTTGGGTCTTTGGTTCAGATTCAAATATGGGAGTTATATTTAAATCTGAACCGATTTTGCCGAAACTTACCACTCATCATTCTGGACTCAATTCAGTACGCTATACAAAATGTCGTGCACTATTTAACTAAAATCGGACGAATATATATATGGGAGCTATATCGAAATCTGAGCCGATTTTCACGAAATTTAATACACATTTTTCTAGACTTCATTCAGTACGCCATGCCAAATTTAGTGCAAATCAAAAGATATATAGGTAATTTGGTGCACCATTTACCTTAAATCGTACGAAAATATATATGGGAGCTATATCTAATCTGAACCGATTTTTCCCAATTTCAATAGGGTTCGTCCTTGGGCCAAATAAATGAGCTGTGCCAAATTTCATCCAATTCAAATCAAAAATGCGACCTGCACTTTGTTTACAATTTAACATAGACAGACAGTCGGACAGACGGACATGCACAAATAGACTCAGAAAGTGATTCTATGCTTATTCTCAAGATGAAACCATGTGTATATCTCGTTTCCTTTTGCCTGTTACAAATAAATGCACAAAGACATAATACCCTGTACCACAGTGTGGTGAAGGGCGATACAGGGGATGGGTTGTAATTTTCCTAAAATGTCCAATTCCATAGGGTTATATACAATCTTGCTGGGTATATCTGGAATACCATTTTACAAACAGTTCGAAAATGCCTTCAAAATGTCGAAAATTAGGCTGGACCTTTATATGGATGCCTATTTTGACCGGTGCTAAAAATTGACCCATATTGCAAATTTTTTGAAAAGACGATTATAAAACCTTATGAGCTCCAATTAATCAACGGGTGGTCGATGGAGATTTGCTTTAAATCTATTTACAAAATGTTATCCCATTGTAAACAAACGATTTTATATCTGTTCAAATGAAAAATTTAGTATAGGTTGCAAATTGATATGTTTATGGCTTGATCTAAATTAATTTATATTTAGATAAAGATCACATATTCTAGTTCATGTTAATGGTCCTTCAAATTGTGACGTCTCTTAGGAGGCATTTACTGAATATAACCAAAGTGGTGAAGGGTATCATATAGGTGGCCCGTCCGACTTTACTACTTTACTTTAGTAATAAACTTTTCATATTTTTGTTGTGTGCGTCATGTCATCCATATCTTCGTATTCCTCTTCTTATTCATATTTCCTATGCACTTTTTGATTACTATTCATTTCCATATGTCAGTCAAACATCTCCTTCATTCTGCTAAATATAAAGAAATAAACATAAAACAGATACGAGTATGTTGGATGGTTCGTTGTTTGTTATTTCCGTTGAAACGTGATGCATGATATTGCATTCCAGTGGAAAAGCAATACCGTTGTTATACATTTTTTTTTTTTTGATAGATTCATAAGGAAACTTGTATGAAAGTTTCTTCCTGTATCCGGTATGATGTTATCTGAGTGATGTATATATTAAAAATTTAATGATGCCGATGTCGTTCGAAGAGAAATGAAGAAACTAGAGTAAACCAATGACACATTGCGTCTAATGACCTAATATCAAATGTTTCGGATTTACCTTCCATATGTATTTTTTCATAACCTGAATTTTCAACACTTCGAAATATTAGTCTCAGACATCATAAGGGATGTACATATCGACGCCTCCGAACCATAGTATGCTAAGTCTGAAAAGTGAGTTTTTCAGTAGAAGCTTTCAAAGTAGGGAAGCTTCTTTACCAAAATTTACATTTTTTCAGTTTGAATATTTCAGTGAATATAAATTAAGGACCGTAGTATCTAAAAACGTGAAGAACTTTAAAACGTGCTAAGTCGACTTAGAATACTATGGTTCGGAGGCGTCGATATGTATATTTGTCATTAAAAAAAATCTATTATTTTATATATTTGAAGACGAGCCAAATCCAAAGAAATGCGCGCGTGGAAGAATGTCTTTGGATTGTGTCCGATAGGTCTTCTATACATATTTTTTCATAACCTCAATTTTCAAAATTGTATGCTAAATCCAACGAATGCAGCATCGGTTTTCCATGAAATTAGCCAATCATATTTTTTTTATTCCGATATATTCATAATAACACGATATATTTTCCATGTTTTTATAATTTAATATATACATACATGTTTACAAACATATATGGTGAAGACACTCTCCCACCTTAAAAAACTGCGTGTGTTCTATGGAGATATATGGTGAAGACACTCTCCCACCTTAAAAAAACTGCGTGAGTTATATACATTTCAGTTTGTATGTTTTACGTGATCCATATCCACCTACAACAAATGCAAATGACATATTTTTTTCATTGCAAACCTTTAAATGTGTGTATTCCCCTTTTTGTTATGTATGTGTGTATGTGTATTTGTGTGCTGGCACGTGTCCTATAAGCATGTCAAACTATATTTTTTCTATCCACAATACCTGGAAATGTTTCAAAAACAATTTTTTACACAAACTATAATATTTACAATACTCGTATGCTGTTAGTTACAATGTACCGAGTGTTACGAATTAGACAATGTAAAGCCAAAAGTTCGTACTTGAATTAAAAATGAAGTTTTTTCCGAAATAATAATGCAAGAAAATAACATGAAATAAATAAAGTTAATACATATTGCGTACTACAATATTCCGAGAAACTATAAGAATCACCAAATATTATAAGCTGTAAAGTGTTTAATTTTTTTTTTCTTAACAGACTTATGACTATTTATTATTTTACTAGTGAAAATGTCCCGACAAGTCCCACAATATGCAGGCATGATAAAAATACTGGGTCAAAATTTTTATTTTATAAAATCAATACCAAATAAATGCAATGTCCGATTTCACCCAAACTTTGCACATCGTTATATATATTTGAACCTAGATTATGTCCGATGATGGGACCCATTGTTACACTTCTTCTTTAACTCAATATCAACCGAATGGAATGTCCGATTTGGTCCATACTTTGGAAATCGTAATACTTTTACCAAAACTTGATTATATCCGAAGATGGGACCCAGGCCTTCTTCTCCCACAAACAAGCAAATATATATTTCTATAGAGCAACCCCTTCTGGTACCTCTCCACAGATGGCCAACTATTTGATAAAAATATATACCTTACATAAGGAGAATAATTAAAACTGTGCGTACTATTTCCGTAGACCTCCGCAAATTATACATCTGTCGGCAACACCGACTGACCTTTGTTTACTTCTTTATACCCTCCACCATAGTATTGTGGAGGGTATATTAATTTTGTTTTTCCGTTTGTAACTCATCGAAATAATCATTTCCGACCTTAAAGTATATATATTCTTGATCAGCTTAAAATTCTAAGACGATTCCATGCATGTCCGTCTGTTGTAATCACTCTAGCGTCTAAACGAGTTGAGATAGATCGCCAAAATTTTGCATAGAGACGTCTTTTGTCTGCAGGCAAGTCAAGTTCAAAGGTGGGATATATCGGTCCACGTTTAGGCATAGCTCCCATATAAGGGTAACCTCAAATTTTCGGTATTTTGGGGTTCTTGAGCGCGTTTTTCAACCGAATTCGCTGAAATTTGGTGTATTGAGTTGCTATTGGGTTCCCAATTTCTCCACAAAAATTTATACATATAGGTCCATTTTTTCTGGTGGCCCCCATATAACGGTACCCTTTAATATTAAGTATTTTAGGGGGTTTTGATCGTTGATTTCAACCGAATTGGATATAATTTAGTACATTGAGTTCTTATTAGGTAGCAAATCTCTCCACTAAAAATTATAAACATAGGTCCATTTTTTCTGGTAGCCCCCATATAAGGGTACCGCCCAAATGTCGGTATGTTGGGGTTCTTGAGCGCGTTTTTCAACCGAATTCGCTGAAATTTGGTTCTTATTAGGTGCCAAATATTTCCACCAAAAAATATAAATATAGGACCATTGTTGCTGGTAGCCCCCATATAAGGTCACCCCCAATTTTCGCTATTTTTAGGTTCTTGAGCACGTTTTTCAATCGAATTCGCTGAAATTTGGTATTTTGTAGTCGTATATGGTAATAAATTTCCCTACAAAAAATTATTAATATACACCCCATTTTTGGGGTAGTCCCCATATAACACCCTTTTTTATATTAAAATAGTTATGCAATTTGTTCCACGTTTTGGGTTTGGTTCTAAGACTCTGTTGTAATCATATCACCTGCGGAGGATATCGAGATAAAAAACTAGAACGTAAGGTTCGATAATGAACTATATATGAACTATAACCCGTATTTAGACCTAGCCCATGTGTCGGAGGTTCCAGAAGAAGTGAACCGATATTCCCCATCTTCGAACTTGAACTAAGTTTGGAAGAAATAATAAGATGGCCAAAGTTTGGATGAAATCAAAATTTTCTGAAACAAATTTGGTCCAAAGAAACATGTGGTCTAGAACTATCTTAACCGTGTCATTATCCATAAAGCTGAGGGTATAATTGTCCATTAAAAATTTCAAAAATTTGTTTTATAGTTTACATTGTGGTTTACATAACCGGTTTGTGGAAATGTTGATATAGGTCCACTTTTTGGTATTTTCCCTATATTTGCATTTCAAGTACCTGTCAGTATATCTATGGTGGAGGGTATTCAAAGTTGTTATTATTTCCTACGTATAAAATTATTTTCAGTGCTGTACTTCCTGCAAAATTTAGTGATAATCGGATCATAATTAAGAGCTGTATTATGATTCCAATTTATAGTGTGTGGACGAACTAGATTTTGTTTTCTTTTTTAATTTCTCTTTCGAGATGAGCTACATGATCGGATTTGCAATGAAAAGGAAAGCCAGAGAGATACTACATTCCCACCACTATGCGACGCGTTTCGCCGTTGGTTAAGCGGCTCATCAGGCATATTCGGCAATGTGGCTTACAAATGTCTTTACTTGATATGTTGTATTTATGTCGGCTATTGTTGCGAAATTGCATCTACGAATAAAATTCAACCGTGTCAATGTTCGGACATTTGGCATCATGCCAGAACATTCCTTTTCAGAGCAGATTTTTCTTGTAGTGACGGATTTTTTTTTCCATACAGACTACAATATTTATACCCTTCACCACACTGTGGTACAGGGTATTATGTCTTTGTGCATATGTTTGTAACAGGCAAAAATAATCGAGATAGACCCATGGTTCCTTTTGAGAATATGCATAGAATCACTTTCTGAGTCGATTTATGCATGTCCGTCTGTCCGTCTGTCCGTCTGTCCGTCCGTCCGTCCATGTATTTTTGTTAACAAAGTACAGGTCGCATTTATGATCCGATTTGGATGAAATTTGGCACAGGTCACTTAATTGGCCCAAGGACGAACCCTATTGAAATTGGAGAAAATCGGTCCACGTTTAGGCATAGCTCCATATAAGGGTACCCCAAAATTTTCGGTATTTTGAGGTTCTTGAGCGCGTTTTTTAACTGAATTCGCTGAAATTTGGTACTTTGAGTTCTTATTGGGTAGCAAATCTCTCTACCAAAAATTATAAATAAAGGTCCATTTTTTCGGATAGCCCCCATATAAGATTACCCCCAATTTCGGTATTTTGGGGGTTTTGATCGCATTTTCCGACCGAATTCGCTGAAATTTGGTACCTTGTGTTCTTATTGGGTAGCAAATCTCCCTACCAAAAATTTCTTATTGGGTAGCAAATCTCCCTACCAAAAATTATAAATAAAGGTCAATTTTTTTGGATAGCACCCATATAAGATTACCCCCAATTTTCGGTATTTTGGGGGTTTTGATCGCATTTTTCGACCGAATTCACTGAAATTTGGTACTTTGTGTTCTTATTGGGTAGCAAATCTCCCTACCAAACATTATAAATAAAGGTCCATTTTTTCGGAAAGCCCCCATATAAGGGCACCCCCAATTTTCGGTATTTTCGGGTTTTTGGGCTCGTTTTATAACTGAATTCGCTGAAATTTTGCACATTGGGTTCTTATTGGGTACCAAATTACTCCACTAAAAATTATAAATATAGGTCCAGTTTTTCTGGTAGTACCCATATAACGGTACCCCAAAATTTTTGGTATTTTGGGGGTTCTGATCGCATTTTTCGACCAAATTGACTGTAATTTAGTACGTCGAGTTCTTATTAGGTAGCACATCTCTCCACTATAAATTATAAATATTGGTCAATTTTTTCTGGTAGCCCCCAGGTTTTGAGGTTCTTGAACCAAATTCTTTCTTCTGGTACAGGGTATTATGTTTTGTGCATATGTTTGTAACATGCAAAAATAATCGAGATAGACCCATGGCTCCTTTTGAGAATATGCATAGAATCACTTTTTGAGTCGATTTAAGCACGAAATTTGGCACAGCGTAGCAAATTAGGTCTAGAATGATGTGTGTAAAGTTGCCTGAAAATCGGTTCAGATTTATATATAGCTCCCACATATACTTTCGTCAGATTTAATGTAAATGGTGCACCAAAGTCCCTATATATCTTTCGATTTGCACGAAATTTGGCACAGCGTAACAAATTAGGTCTAGAATGATGTGTGTTAAGTTTCCTGAAATCGGTTCAGATTTAGATATAGCTTCTATATCTGACCAAATGAACAATTTAGTATCGGTTACAGAATGACGTGTTTATGGTTCCAATTTCATTTTACTGGTCCTTTAAAAATGCGACTTCTGTTAGGATTCATCTGTTGAATATACTCAAAGTGGTGAAGGGTATCATATAGTCGGCCCCGTCCGACTTTACTACTTTCCTTACTGGTTTTCTTCCATATTGGGCAACCTTTGGAAGATAAGGAGATGGCTTTGAACGCTAAGGCGCCGGACATTAACAGATGCCTGGGAGCCAGGAATCAAATCCCAGCCGGGCTCAAGCTGATTTTTTGTTGAGTTTTTTTTTTGATTTTGATTTCGTTAGCCAACCTGGATATAAACCAATAAGGAAAGTTCAAAAGTGGGACAGGACCGACTGTATGATACCCTTCACCACCCCTGGGTACACAAAACAGATGCTCATATGTATAATATCCTGTAAATAGAAGAGACACACCATGGTAATGAAATCAGACGAAATTAACGGTGTGAATAGATATTTGAACTGAAAGCAACCGATACTTACAATCATCATTTGTATACAATCGAGCAAAATATATATGAGAGCTATATATAAATGGACGTATTTGAGCAAAGTGGATACCACTATTTGGTAAGCTCCAGCACAGTGCACTATTCAAATTTTATCTCTCACAAAATACAATACACATTATTCCATTATTTCATGTAAAGCGAACAGACATAGCCTCGGAAAAACATATGTGGGTACATATAGTTCGAAAATATATATGGGATTTCAATAAAACTTCACGACATTCAACCTGTAGTAATTTCATTCGATTTCAACCAAACTTCGCATGCATCAATCGAAACCTAATATAGTACAAAATTTTGTCTCATTCAGACCATAAAATCGAATGAAACTATTTACATAAAATCGGACGAAAATGTATATGGAAGCTATATCATAATCTGAACCGATTACAACAAAACTTCGTACGCATTAAACTGGACTTAATTCAGTTCGCTGTGCAAAATCTTGCTCAATCGGACAAATATTGGGAGTTAAGTGCACCATTTACAAAATCTAAATCGATTTCAACAAAACTTCGCATACATCAATCTAACCGAGGAGAGATTTCGACCACACTGTTATAATAATTCATAGAAGAGAGAATTCAAAATTATTATGCAGCAATGTCAATCATCCAGAACAAAGTGTTAACCATAACAAATAAAGGAAATACATCTGGTAATCATTCTAGACAGGAAACTAACGTTGGATTGGGGGAATATTTTATACCCTGCACCATGAGGTAGACATTTAAGAGACTTTTATATGACAGCTATGGCATGTTAAATTATTTCCCAAAGGAAACAAAATGCCAATCTATGACGGTCCTGATCGTTTTAGGTCTACTCAGTTTAAGACTTTTTGTTTCCTGCCGAAGTGACTTCAACTTGGGTTCTTAGTATGTTTTGAGAAGAAGTGAAGGTTTGTATTTCAGAATCCTGACGAATACATTTTTCTTTAATTTTTATAAAGGAAAATCGAATTAATTTTTCTCTACCTAAAAACTACAATTGAAATGCCTTTAAAAATCTACATTGTTAACTTTGCATTCATCAATGTATAATGCCAACTATCACTGCATGCCACTACTGCATCCTGCATCCGTTATGGAAAGCACTTCACACACACACACTTCCATTTACACGTTTCTACTGATTAGTATTAAATGACGTGGGAATTTTCATATAATTATACTATACTACATATGTACCATCAAGTGGACATTATTGACTAGTGCATGTGATGCGTTTCCTCTTCAGTTGTATCCTGTGGTGTATGGTGATGATGCTCTAGCAATGGATGTATTGTTCGGTTCCCAGCGACTGCCACGTAGTTTCGCTGGAGCTGCATCGATGAGGTATTGTAGACTATGCAACAATAAGATGACACGATACACTGGACTTCAAGATATCTACAGATACTTGCTAGAAATCATATGCGGTTAAAAATAAAATCGTAATTATTATATGGAATTTGTATATTCTAACAAAATTTTCTTATGGGGATGGAAATTGTCATATGGGGATGGAAGCTCTTGGCGAGTATATTATGGATCCTGAAGGACGAAATTCAAGGTTTTATTCCTTAAATTTTTCGGAGCACGTACCTAGTATATACTGTAAGAAAATTGTAGAAACCCAGACTGGAAAACTGTGCTTGCATATGTACTTCGATGGAACTGGTAATACCCTCAAAAATACCAGTATGGAAAGTAGTAAAGTCGGACTGGGCCGACTATATGATACCCTTCGCCACTTTGGGTATATTCTACACATGTATCCTAAAAGACGTCGCCTTTTCGAAGGAGCATTGACATGAAATTGTACGAACTTCAATGTGTGATCTTTATCTATATCTAAACCGACTAACACCAATCGTTACAAATGTCATTCTGCAACCTATGCACGATAACTCAAAAACTAATAACCCAATCGATTTCAAATTTTTACACGTTTCTCTGGGAGTGTATAGCTCTCGTATAAACTAGGATAAAGCCAATCGGTGAAGATCTTCCTTATTTTTTAACTTGGGTTTTGGTAAAAAATCGGCGATTTTTCAAAAATATTTTTTCAAAGGTCCACCATTTTGTTAATTTTAGAGCGAAGTCAATAATCCTAGTTCATACGAGAGCCAGACATTTACTCTTTCTAACACCGTTGCTATTTTCGGATTCCGATGTTCCAGTGAGGAGTCATAAAAATAAGGACTGCCCGCCATAAAAAATAAGGACTTTTCTTTGATCACAAAAAACAACAACAAACATTTTTTGTAAATTATTTTTCTTCCTTTTTAAATCTTCAAATATATATGTGCAAAGTTACAAACCTTAATAAGCATTAGTATTCATTTACCAGCCCATTTAAAATCTTAAAAATAAAAAATCGAGAATGGGGGGGGGGGGGTTCCCTTAAGGATTTAATTTAATTTAATCATCGATATTTAACGATAATCATCTAAACAGCCGTTCTAAGTATTAGCCGTTCTGGAGCGGCTAGAAAATCTGACAAAAATAAAGTTTTCGGGTCATTGCACACCCTGAATATCATCTACACATCACCGAAAATTGTGGGCATCGTCCTTGACCATAACCGGAACTTCATGATTCAACTTCAAATTTCACAGCAATCAGCGTGACATTTCCCCCTCTAGTGGGGTAATAGTAATACTAAACTATGATATTGACATACACAGAAAAAAAATTGTAACCATTTGATAAAAAAAATCAAAAATCCAATTAAAATTTGATTGATTTTTCGCCGATAAAAATAATGTTCATATTTACAATCGCCGATAAAAAAAATTGTTGTCCCATTCGAAAATATTTTGATAAAGCAATTCTCATATATACTAAAAATTTTGTTGAATTTTATTTTGTTAATCGATAAAATATTTTTCATATTGACAATCTTGTTTATCAAATTATTATTATTATTTCAAATTAAATTTCTTGTAGTACGATACAAAACCTTTTAAACAGCAATTGCCGATTTTTACCCTTATTATTACAGCTCTCCCACAAAAATACCTCCAAATTTTCAGTATTTTAACGGCTTTAAACTAAATGTGTAGCTCTATACCGAATAAAAACTTATATTTGTTATCCATCTTTTACAATCTATTCAACAAAGTACTTTGTAATAACGTAATATAAAATAATATGGCATATTACAAAAAAAATTATTAAAAATTGTCCAACAAATTTAATAATTTTTTTGAAACTCGTTTGTTGATGGTTTTTTTGTGAATTGTTGGTGTTTGATAAATATTTCCGACTACGTTTGAAATATCTTATCGACATCTTTTTGTCGAACGCTGATGAAGCTTTTAATCAAAAATTTCGGGGTGGCTTTTTTTTCTGTGTAGGCACATTTAAATATTTACGTATAAATTTTCACACAATAGTCTAGAACAATTTTTCCCTTCCTGGTGTAAAATATAGTAGCAAAAACAAAGTGTTTGGTCCATTTCATACCCTAAATATTATCGGAATATTGCCAAAAACAATAGAGACTTTCTTTGGACAGAACCCATCTTGCATCAAAATCAAAATATCGAGAAGTTTAATCCATAACTGTGGTCTGTATCTTGTTTTAAAATTACAATGGACGGACGGAGAAACATGTCTACATCGACTCAGCCAGTCTAGATACGACGATCGGTATACTTAAATATAGGTCTAGGGCCAATATTTTGCGGCACTACAAACTCTTGGGGCTGTACTATATGTAATACCCTCACAATATAGTTGAGTAGGGTACAAAAATTACAGCCTAAATTAATTTCTGACAAACAATAAAATTGAGCCTCTCGAACTTATACCTATGTGTATTTTATTTTCAAAAATGCGCAATTATGTTCAACATATAATACATTTTGTTGTAAAGTGTATCATCCTCGGGGACTCGTCTCCATATGCTCCCGCCAATAGTTGTCACATTCATTCTGCTAACTGGCAATTGTAGTAGTTGCTTTCGTTATCTTGATTGTTATTACCCAACAAACCAAAAGTATTGAGAATAATATTATATTAAGCTTACCAAGACAAGCATTAAGCTTGAAAAAGTCTTGAGAAAATCTTGAGAAATGTTTATTAATAATTGTAGAAAAATCAAAACGGAACCCTTATGATACAATTACTTGTGTAATATTACTAAAAGCTTATTCTTGCAATTGTAGAATAAGCTTACAAATGTAATATTATCTTAAAGCTTATTTTTTCAATTGTAGTGTATGTAATATTAGCTTAACTAGTGTGTATATAAGCTCAATATTTTTATAAGCTTGATATTAATAAGCAAATAATGCAATTCATTATTCATGTGTTAATTCAAATTTTATTTGCACAGATTAAAGTTAAAATTATAGTAAAAAGAAATTATAGTTAATATAGTAAAAAAATAGTTTCATATTTCATTTGGATTTTTTTTAAATTTATAAATATTTCGAAGCTTGCCCCGATTTTTGGCAAATTGAAAAAAATGTGCGGGTGTCCTTTATAAATAGGTCTTCAGTGATCCCAATAGACAATGCTGCACCTATAAATATTAAAAATATTAATAACATTGTATTTAAATTTTGTATTTTTTTAATTTTTTACTTACTTTTTATTGCCATTGTTGTGCACAGATTTCTAACACTTCTTTTTATCACTCCATGAAAATGCACGTCCGTCCGCTCGCTTAACAAACTTTGCAATTAATTTACAGACAAAACAAAACAACACAAATTCCATGAAATTAACTAACGGAACCAGTTTATAGCTGACGCGTGGGCAAACGACGACAGCGTCGATTAAAAAACTATTGAGAATAAGAAGGTTTTCTCAATCGTCAGATTGAATTATACTTGAGAAACAATTGTGTACAACAATAGTTTCTCAAGCATAGTTGAGAATTGCTTGTAAATTCACATTTAAAAAACTATTGAGAATAATAAGTTTTTCTCAATAGTCAGATTTCTTTAACAACACTTGAGAAACATTTGTGTACAACAATAGTTTCTCAAGCATAGTTGAAAACTGTCTGTGAATTCACATTTTAACAACATTTTTTTAATATTACTAAAAAAAGCTTAAGAACAACTATTATTATAAGCTTGTTCTCAAGTGGTATTGAGATTTGATTACTGAATGGTATGTTGGGTACAGTCAGTTGAGTGTATGTACGTATGTATGTGTGCGGTATGGTATGGTGGAAAATATGCTGTTCGAAATTATGCACACGAATATGCAGTATGTAAACAATGATTCGCGACTATGGCAAACGAGTAGAGTAACTATGCAAATCAGTGGCGACAACTGTTTATTTGTAAAATCAGAATATGGATGTTTGAAATGATGCAGATGTGAACAGTATCTGAACGAGTTAGAATAACAAGTCAGAATTTTGATAGTAACTAAAAGAGATCTGAATGCACCTCTTTCGCAGAGAAAGACAGAGGGGACATTTTCGAGAGGTCCGAAATAAATTATCTGATTTATAACAATAGGTATTATTTTTAAATTAGACAGAAAGTTAGTTTGTAAAGATCCAGGACAACCCCGTCAAGTTATGTCGTGCGCTCAAGAAGATAAAAACTTAGAAGAAACAACCTGAGATTGGTCTCTTAACACTTTTAGGTATCCTGTGTTGTTAGTTAAGTCTTTCGTTCTTTTTCATTCACACCATCTCATGATATTTATGTCGTGAATAGTATTAGTTCCCAAAAAATTGAATTGTGTAGTGGCATAGGAAATGTTCCAACGTTTCGTTGTTATTTCACATGGTCTACACTGCTGCTGCTTCCGACGCATCCAATCTTGTGTAGATGTATATGTAGGCTGAGTTGCCCCCAATATATTTTCCAACAAATTATATCAATACCAATATTTCATTACAGTACTGTATATATGCACATGTGTACCACAACATTATGCTGACTGCTTCTATTCCTTTTGAATGTGACCGACAATAAGAACAATATGCATCAAGTGTAATAATTGATGAGAAAATATGCAATCGTGAATATGCGTTGAGTTGAAGTGGAGTGCATAAAAAATTACGCATGCGGCACTCTAACAATTTCACATGAAAAATAGAATACCGAAGGAACGAAAAAATACAGTTTTGTCGCAGCTGTTATGTTTTGTTTTCCTGGATGTTTTTTTTTTCGTTTGCATTGTGTACTGTTCATTTCATGCCTCACTATCGAGAGATATATTGTCTGTACATAAAATATATTGAATGTTGAAAGGGTTATTGGATACAATCGATTTGAAATTAAATAATAATAATGTCACTTGATTCAATCTCTATGCTCTAAGAAATATGTAAAACTATAAAGGATATACAAGGAATCTATTTCAAAGGGCATTATATTATAAGTAAACATAAAACTATTCTTTAAAAAACCACGCCAAATGATAGTCCTTGAAAAACTATTCTTTAAACAAGTAAAAAAGCGTTAAGTTCGGCCGGGCCGAACATTGGATACCCTCCACCATAGATATACTGACAGGTACTTGAAATGAAAATATAGGGAACATACCAAAAAAATGACCTATACCGACATTTCTACAATCCGATTATGTAAACAATATTTTTTAATAGAAAATTATACCCTCAACCTTATGGCTAATTAGTGTGTATACACTTTCACACGGTGAAAATGTGCCTCATCGAAATATTTGTTCTAGACACCATGTTTCTTGGGACCAAATCCGTTTCAGAAAAATTTGATTTCATCCCATGTTATTATGTCTATTAATAATTTTTTACTATTAATAATTTATATTATTAATTAATTATGACCATTAATAATTTTTGGTAGGGAGATTTGTTTCCATATACGGCTACAAAATACCAAATTTCAGTGATTTCGGTTGAAAAACGCGCTCAAGAACCTCCAAATGCCGAAATTTGGGGGTACCTTTATATGGGGGCTACCAGAAAAAATGGGCTTATATTTATAGTTTTTAGTGGAGATATTTCGCACCCAATAAGAACCCAATATACCAAACTTCACCGAATTCGGTTGAAAAACGCGCTCAAGAACCCCAAAATACCGAAATTTGGGGGTACCCTTATATGGGAGCTACCAGAAAAAATTGACTTATATTTAAAATTTATGGTGGAGATATTTGGTATCCAATAAGAAACCAATGCACCAAATTTCAGCGAATTCGGTTGAAAAACGCGCTCAAGAACCACAAAATACCGAAAATTGGGGGTAACCTTATATGGGGGGTTACCAGAAAAAATGAACCTATATTCATAATTTTTGGTGGAGTGATTTGGAACCTATTTAGAACTCAAAGTACTAAATTACAGCCAATTCGGTGAAAAAATAAGAGCAAAACCCCCAAAACACTGAAAATTAGGAGGTACCGTTATATGGGGGCTACTAGAAAAAGTGGGCTTATATTTATCATTTTTAGTGGGGAGATTTGGTACCCAATAAGAACCGAATGTACCAAATTTCAGCGAATTCGGTTGAAAAACGCGCTCAAGAACCCCAAAATACCGAAAATTTGGGGGTAACCTTATATGGGACCTATGCCTAAACGTGGACCGATATATCCCATATTCAAACTTCACGTGCCTGCAGACAAAAGACAACCCTATGCAAAATTTCAGCACCCTATCTAAATTACTTCGGAAGATAGCGTGATTACAACAGACGGACAGACGGACGTACATGGCTAGATCGTCTTAGAACTATACCCTGATCAAGAATATATATACTTTATAGGGTCGGAAATGAATATTTCGGTGAGTTACAAACGGAATTGCAAAATTAATATACCCTCCATACTATGGTGGAGGGTATAAAAACCACGACTAATGATAATCCTTGAAAAACTGGTCTTTAAAAAACAACGCCTAATTATAATCCTTGAAAAACTAGTCTTTAAACCAGTGAGCGGATCAGTATAGTCGGACGGGGCCGACGATACGATACCCTACACAACTACCACGGAACTCGGATGTTTATTCCGATTCCCTTCGCAGTCAGTTGTGTTGTGATGTTCTCCTATATTCGACTAGAAAACACACAAAAATATAAGATTTCGGTCCACTTCATCCCAAATCTGAATACGTAAGCACCTGCAAATATTTAAGTGTAACTCCCACATCCGAGTACATACGACAATGTAATTGGAGTCATTTTGAAGGTCAACCATTCCTCTTGGATACGCTATCAACTTCGCGGGTCTATATGCTTCACGATTAAATATATACGCCATAGAATACAAATTTTGTCATTTTTCACACAAAAGTCAAGGTCCATTTGACCCGTTAAATATAGACCTATCTTTATTAAAACAGGCATGCTTATTCATTGGTCCAATCCCCTTCTCCATGATTGCGGCTTCTGGAGCGATCGAAAAATCAGATAAAAATAAAGTTTCTGGTCCATTTCATCCCCTGAATATTAACCGATCTTTACCAAAAACAATAGGGGTATTGTGTTTACAAATTATAAAGGACGGACGGACATACATGTCTAGATCGACTCAGCTAGTCGAGATAAGACGATCGGTATACTTAATGGTGGTTCTAGGAACAATATTTCGCGGCGTTACAAACTATTGGGGCTGCACAAAGCTATAATACCCTGACAACATAGTTGTGTAGGGTATAAAAATCCACGCCCATAAATAGTCCTTGAAAACATTATTCTTTAAAAATCCACCTTATTGATAGTCCTGGGAAAAATATTCTTTTAAAATGCACTTCTATTGATAGTCCTTGAAAAAATATTTTTTAAAAATCCGCTCCTATTGATAGTCCTTGAAAAAAATATTCTTTAAAAATTCACTTCTATTGATAGTCCTTGGAAAAAATATACTTTAAATATCCTCGCCAATTGTTAATTTTTGAGAAAAAAAATCTTTAAAAAACCACGCATAATGATAGTCCTTGAAAAACTATTCTTTAAAAATCAAGGCCTATGTGACTCATCTCTCTCTCTCTCCTTCATTCCCAACCAGCCACATAATAAATATTAAATAATCGCAACAGCGACAAAACTTTAATAATAAATATATCAAAAGACAAAAAAAAAAACAAAACATTCATATTTACCTTATTTTAAACTATCTGGCTGGCTGGTGACACACAATATAAAAGCAATAAAAGTTGGTCGGTTACATCCTTTATGCCTTTATGTATTTCACCCGCTCGTTTGTTTTAACAAAAAACAAATAGATAAACGCCACAAAAAAATATGGGAATGAAAACTTTACTGCATCCTGAAATAATAACGGGGGAATAAAATCAAAAACAATAACTACACACAATCACAACTATATATAAAGAGTTAAGCTGCCCTCCAGGTTGACAAAGTTACCAGTGCAATTTTGCAATGCTTTTGTTTTATTTTTTCTCACAGTGAAATCTGTATGGGGAAAATGTGCACAAGCAACATGTTGGTGAAAATCTCTACATACAATTTTGCTTTGTAAAATAAAATAAATCATTAATGTTCTCTTTCGAGATGAGCTACATGATCGGAGTTGCAATGAAAAGGAAAGCCAGAGTGATACTACATTCCCACCACTATGCGACGCGTTTCGCCGTTGGTTATGCGGCTCATCAGGCATATTGGGCAATGTGGCTTACAAATGTCTTTACTTGATAAGTTGTATTTATGTCGACTATTGTTGCGAAATTGCATCTACGAATTAAATATAACCGTGTCAAGGTTCGGACATTTGGCATCACACCAGAACATTCCTTTTCAGAGCAGATTTTTCATGTAGTGACGGATTTTTCTTCCCCATACAGACTACAATATTTTTTTTTTTTTTTCAATGGTATGCAACTGCATATTGTGCAACCTTAGGAAGATAAGGAGGTGGCTTTGAATGCTAAGGCGCCGGACACCACTATGCGACGAGTCTCGCCTTTAAAAATCACTTCTATTAATAGTTCTTGGAAAAAATATACTGAAAAAATCCTCGCCAATTGTTATTTTTTTTTAATTTAATTTAATTTTATTTATTTTTTCTTTTTTTTGTAGTGACGGCGAAACGCGTCGCATAGTGGTGGGAATGTAGTATCTCTCTGGCTTTCCTTTTCATTGCAACTCCGATCATGTAGCTCATCTCGAAAGAGAAAATTAATAAAAAACATTTACATGAATGATCCTTCGCCCTAAAAAGGCATTAAAATAAAACTCAAAATAATTCACGTTCTCACGAAATTTTGAGCATAGCACCGAACGAAATATCGAGTAAAAAAAATAACACCATATTCGAACCACCCTATAGAATTTTTACTTTTTTCTCAAATTATGGTAAAAATTGGGATCTCTGTCCGTCTGCCTGTCTGATGAAAAAAATAATTGAATTTTGGTACGGTTCATTTATTTGTATATACCCTATTTGGTGGTGTTATCATGTTGATGGTCCCTTGCGACTTTAGTGTTTCTTATACCCTTCACCACACTGTGGTACTGTTTTTTTTTTTATTTAATTTAATTTTATTTATTTTTTTTTTCTTTTTTTGTAGTGACGAGGGCATTATGTCTTTGTGCATATATTTGTAACAGGCAAAAGGAAACGAGATAGACAGACACATGGTTCCTTTTGAGAATATGCATAGAATCACTTTCTGAGTCGATTTATGCATGTCCGTCCGTCCGTCTGTAGATGTTAAATTGTAAACAAAGTACAGGTCGCATTTATGATCCCATTTGGATGAAATTTGGCACAGTTCACTTATTTGGCCCAAGGACGAACCCTATTGAAATTGGTGCAAATCGGTTCAGATTTAGATATATCACCCACATATATTTTCGTCCGATTTAAGGTAAATGGTGCACTAAAATCCCTATATATCTTTCGATTTGCTCGAAATTTGGCACAGCGTACTGAATTAAGCCTAAAATGATGTGTGCTAAGATTCGTGAAAATCGGTTCAGATATAGATATAGCTCCCATATATATTTTCGTCCGATTTTATGTAAATGGTGCACCATAGTCCCTATATATTCTTCGATATTCACAAAATTTGGCATGACGTACTAAACCAGTGAGCCGAACAGTATAGTCGGACGGGGCCGACCATACACAATTACCACGAGTGTGGTAATGGGTTACTACATAATATCTGAATGCGTAAGCACCTGTAAATATTTAAGTTTAACTCCCACATCCGAGTACATACGACAATATGATTGGTATCAATTTAAAGGTCACCCACTCCTCTTGGATATGCTATCAGTTTCTCGGGTCTATGTCCTTCAGCAGTAAATATATACGCCAAAGAATACAAATTTTGTCATTTTTCACACTAAATATTGACCGATCTTTATCAAAACAGGCATATTTATTCTTTGGCCCGATCACCTTCTCCATGTAAGAAATCGTGATGTTTGGACAATACATGCAAAATTTCGTGAAGATTGGCCCACAACTGTGGCCTGTATCGTGTTTACAAATTATAATAGACAGACGGACGGACGACTCAGCTAGTCGAGATATGACCGCTAGTCGAGATATGATCGGTATACTTAAAGGTGGGTCTAGGACCAATATTTCGCGGCGTTACAAACTCTTGGGGCTGCACAAAGCTATAATACCCTGACAACATAGTTGAGTAGGATATAATTAAGTCTAGAAGGATGTGTGTTAAGATTCGAGAATATCGGTTCAGATATAAATATAGGTCTCACATATATATTTTCGTACGATTTTAGGTAAATGGTGCACCAAATGTGTCCGTTTGATACAAAATTTTGCACAACGTACCATATATTTCGAAATGGTGTCTGATTTAGACTATATATTTTAAAGTGTGGTATACTGAGTAGCGAATATCAAATTTGCTATAAATCGATTTCCATAAATTTGTGCCATTGTACGCAAACGATTCTAAATCTGCCCGGTTGGAATTAAATTTGGCATTGGTTGCAGAAAGGTGTATGTTCCTTCGAGGGAACATTGACATGAAATTGGTAAAATACATATGTACAATATAACCAAAGTAGTAAAGGGTATCATATAGTCGGCCCAGTCCGACTTTACTTCTTTCCTTACTGTTTTTTTTTTTACTTAAGTAATTAAACTTAATTCACTTTAAAATTGGCATCCAAATTTCTTTAATAGTACAAGTTCAAATGCAATCGATAGTGAACAGTACTCGTACATTCCGCTTTTCATTCTTTGAACAGAAGTACACACGTACGCACACCTATACTCATTATCTAAAATCTGGTATTAAAGGTGAAAGAAAACTTTTTTGAAACCAAATTCGTGCCAAAAGATATGAGCATTGAATTTTGTTCGGTCTTCATTGTTATTGTTGTTGCTGTTGTTGCTATGTGAAATAGTTAGCTGTGAAAGTTAAAATACACACGTACACAGAGCTATTGAGTTTCGTTTGGGGAGAAAAATAATATTGAGCTATTGAGAAAATCAACAATAATTTCCTTTCTAAAGAAGCATTAACAGTTTGGCAATTATGTTTCTTTTATTGCAAACGAATGAGGGCACCTAACAGATGTGTGTGTGTGGCTCTGTCTACGTATGTGCATATCTACCTACCGATAGAAAAATAGGATAATGCGGGTCTACTATTCCCCAACCAACACACACAGGCACACGTCCGCATCATCAACATTAATTTCCAAGTTAAACTTTCCTGAGTCCTTGAATGGTTCAAAGGAAATTTTACTTTTTTTCTTGCTGCCATTTGTGCAAATAATATTCTGTTAAATTTCATTCGAGGCGATCGAAATGTATTTTCTTGACATTCAACTGAGAATGCAATACCACAGTTAGTTGGTAGTTTTATTTGCCCAACAATTTTTCGTTTGTTCGTTCTATGTTTTTGATAATGATGCATAAATTTGTTGCTTCTATTTGATTTTTCTTTTTTGCGATGTGAATGTTGTTGAAAGTTTCTGTTTTGATTTAATGAAAAATTCGAAAGCAGAAAAATTCGTAGAATCACTTAATTATAACAATAGTTTGTTATAGTTTTCAATGTAAATAATTTTCAGAATTCAATGGCACATGGTGAGTGAATCCACTCCCATTGGAATAGGATATAAATATGAAATCCTTTTGTGGATTACAATGAAGGGAAATGGAAAATGGGTATAAACAAATAAACCGCTTGTTTCCTAGAAGTGTCAAAATGTGTGCTGCATAGGTATCAAATACAACAGTGAAATCAACTACTAACCCTGGATTTACGGAGTGAGCCAATTTTACTCATATCAAATTTGATAAATTTGAAATTTTAATATTAATTTTAAAATCAGGAACTTTTTAGTACATTCCTCTTCCCCGCTGACCCCCTCCCCCCTTTACACATTATTCAATGTTGTATACCTATATTTACGGTTAAGAGACAATTTGAAGCTTTTTTGAAATTCATTGGTACTATCAGCATCATTCTAGTGGCATATGGACTATGAAGCTCAGAAAAAATTGGGAAGAATACGATATGTTAGCAATTTGTGGAAAAGGTACCTAAGGAAATGTGGAGTTACTAACCTTTGGAGGATTGCAAGAAGGTTTGCATCGATACATTGCATGTGTGGATTACATGATCTGTATTTAGTAAAAATATAACTTTTGTGTTGGGGTAAAATCGGATAATCAAAAAGCTTCGCATATCGTAATAGCTTTGTCAAGGTATTTGTAGACCCCCAATTTTTAAAGATATGGATCATTTGTAGGGGAGGTAGCAGAAGGAGTGGATCAATAGTTCCCACCTTCGAACACGATATAGTTTTAGTAGAAATGTTAGATTGTATAAAATTTGTGATAATCCTTTCGCAGGATATTATAAATTTATTTTTTAGCCAAATTGTAGAAGTTGACCAATTGTAGAAGAGGTACTGGAAGTCGGATACGGTCGGATATTCTCCATCTACGAGCACAGTTTAGGCCTGATAGAAATATAGCAAAGTTTGAACAAAATCAGTGGCTCCTCTCAAGGCATTTATCTGCCAGACAGACATTTCCTTCTCTAGGGTGCGTGTATAATATTTAAGTTTTTTGTAAACATGTTTTCTGAATATGAATATTTTATTTAAGGCCCCCTCCCTCGATTCTCCGTTTTTTTTTTTAAATTCCCATTTTGTTTTATATTTAATTCGAACCTACACTCATTAAAGAATCTTCCTTTAAAATTTTAAGTGATAATCTCATAAAATACCCGGAATATTTTTTTCGAATTCTCTTGGTCCCAGCCAGATTGGAAAGAACGTATATGTTAGGTTAAACTATGAGACGAACTTCGGATCTTCTAGATTTCTAGGAGAAGGAATTTTATTATTCTACGTGAGGAACATTTGATCTTACATAGATGATCAAATGTTCCTCACATTCTGGACATTCTGGTCCTTTGTGACAAGAATGTATGGTATTTTATGTGATGAACTTACTGCCTTCTATTTATACAATTATTGTTTAACATTTACGAAGAAAATTAAGAAGAGCAATTTTTCTTGTCATTGAAGGCTAGTAGGTCTTCTCATAGAAATCCAAAATTTAGAAGATCAAAAGTTCTTCGCAGGAGGTCTTATTATAGCAGATCCGAAGCCTTCTCATGAAATATTTAATTCGAACCTACACTAATTAAAAAAAATTAAAATTTAAAATTTCATCTCTGAATCTCGGAATGTTTTTTTTCGAATTCTCTTCATTCCAGCCAGTTTGAAACGAACGTATATGGTAGGTTAATCTAAGAGAATAACCTCGGATTTAATATGAATGGTACACCAAAGTTCATATATATCTTTCGATTTGCACGAAATTTAGCATATCGCACTGATTTAGATATAGCTCCCATATATATTTTCGTCCGATTTAAAGTAACTAAAACTCAAAACTAGGCCATCTTAATATAATCTCTGGCAAGTTTCGTTGAAATCGTGTCAGATTTAGATATAACTCCCATATATATATTTTACTCCGATTTTAGCTACATTTGTACCTATTAGTTGGGTTACATTTGTACCTATTATTATTTATTCGATGCAACAAGTGTTCAAAGATGCCTCCCTCTATCTACCCTATGTCATTCCGATTTATGTATGTAATGACCAAAGAGGCAAGGTCGAGCAAATTGATAGTTCAACATTTTCAACCGGCTATTTATAGAGTACAACCTAGAGTCACAGCGCGAAGAAAATATTATTACGTTGCATATGATCTCTTCAGCCACCACAATTTACATTGGGTGATATTGCCCATAACATCAGAGGTTCACCCCTTTATAACTCGGGAAATACTTAAGTATATGAAAAAAAAGTGAATAGTTTTGGGTTAATTGATCTGTTGTTGCAAACTGTTCACGATATTGACCTCCAAACTTTATTTTGGTGGAAGCTGTGTCTACTTTAATGTAAAACCAGTAAGGAAAGCAGTAAAGTCGGACGGGGCCGACTATATGATACCCTTCACCACTTTCGGTATACCCAACAGATGAAACCTAAAAGACGTCGAATTTTTAAAGGACCAGGGACAAAATTATGAAAATCAATTATAAGCGTATATATATATAAGCTATATCAAAATCTAATCCGATTTGAACTAAACTTGCCACACGTTACGTTATAGTAACATCAGTACGTAGAGCAAATTGTTGTGCCTATTGGACTCACAATGGTAAAGCATTTAAAACCAACTTCTAGGTTATTCTAACTCCAGTACGTTGTGAAAAGTTTGTGTCAATTTTGTGTAAAATCGGACGTCACCGTTTACATTAAATCGGACGAAAATATATATGGGAGCTATATCTAAATCTGAACCGATTTTCTCGAAACTTGGCAAACATCATTCTGGACCTAATTCAGTACTCTGTGCCAAATTTCATGCAAATCGAAAGATATAGAGGGACTTTAGTGCACCATTTACCTTAAATCGGACGAAACTATATATGGGAGCTATATCTAAATCTGAACCGATTTTCTCGAAACTTGGCACACATCATTTTAGTCTTAATTCAGTACGCTATACCGAAATTCGTGCAAATCGAATGATTATCCGGGACTAAAGACCGTAAATCGGACAAAAATATATATGGGAGCTATATCTAAATCTGAACCGATTTTTCCCAATTTCAATAGGGTTCGTCCTTGGGCCAAATAAATGAGCTGTGCCAAATTTCAGCCAAATCGGATTATAAATGCGACCTGTACTTTGTTTACAATTTAACATCAACAGACGGACGGACGCACAGTGGGTTAGGTACCCTGTTTTCTTGGATCAAATCAGGGAAGCTATGTTAGAATAATTTTTCTTTATTTTCAGTTAATACCATTGAAATAAGTATAAAAAAATGTTTTCTAAGTATATTTGAGTATAATTTTATTAAGTAATGCCAAATATCAGTGTAGGTATAAAGTGCAAGGAGTACAATATGAGAACTTAAACATTGAATTTTATACATCTTAAAGATAATTATCCACATCATCATCACCGGCAGCCAGGGATGGTTCGTATGATGAATTTTCAGGTTTTCAACTGTCAAAATGGTCTAAACGTCGAAAACGTCATATACCTGTATAAAATGTAGTAAACGTCATTTATTTCAATATTATCACCATATACAGTAATTTTCAAGAACATATATTATTTTTACTGTATATCTGGATATTCTTTACTAGAACTTATAAAAAATTCTGAAATTTAGAACTTATAAAAATTTCTGAACTTGAGAAAAATGGATTTGATGGATGGATGGATTTGAGTAAAGCATACGTTATTTCCAAATCGATAAATCTAAATCTATTTTATCAAAAACCTAATGGTTTTGAGTCGGTTTCCGACGTATGTATTATACATCGGAAATGTATGTCATTTACGTCTCTGTTTCTGACAGACCATCTCTGTCCGCAGCATCACCAACTTCTGATAACTGCATAATATGTAAAGGGACATTTGACACAATTTCGGGTCCGTGAATAAAAAACTTGTGCAAAGTGGTAGGCATATTATACCAAGGATACGTTTCGTCCTGTATTGTGTGTATATATTTGAAAATTTTCATCATTAATCTCATGGCCACTGGTTACAGCTATAACCGACACGTGCATTTTTATTAAATTAACATATGTTTTTGTTATTTCGGCAGATAGATTTTTTAGCGTTTTGGTGCGTTTTTTGATTTCTTTAGCTAAAAATGTCATCTTATTAGTCATTGTTTGAGCCCTCGAATTCATCATAAGCTTCGACGATTATAAAAAACAACGTTCGAACTTGTATCTATAAAAAATGCTAATAAAAAATCCTTTTACCCGATTACTTGAAACTGCACAACACAGTCACTATTTGTCAAAACAAAGAATATTATTAAAATAAACAAAAACAAAATATTATTGTAACAAAGAATATTATTAAAAGAAACAAAAATAACAACAATAAAATAATTAGAAAAAATAACATGAAAAACAAGAAAACACAACACTCAACAACAGCACCAGTCACGAGATCAATGTGACTTTTAGCTAATTTGACTGCTGCAACACTTGTATTAAACAATGCATAGCTTCTAAAAGGCACAAAAGGGCAGCGTAAAATTTTGCAATATAACACAGATTTATGTCCTCTTTAATATAAACTAAAAATTATCACACGAATGTGGACGAATCATAACTATTTATCCATTTAAAGTATAAAAATATTATTTTTTTGGCATTTTCAATATAAATTACTACTTTTAAATCACTTCCAAACACAATTTGATACTCAAATATTAACGAAGTATTTGCAAAATAACCTAAACTTCATGTTTCCATTGAAAAATGTTTAACTTTTACAATACTTTTTAAAATAAATAAAAATTTCAACGGGAACGTTTTCACTTTTTTCAGCTTTTTTGGCACAAAAATTTCTATGAAGTTTGACTTTGAAGTTTCACTACAAAAACACCAGTCCACTTTTGACATTTATTTTAACGACAAGTGACGTAGAATTTTATATACTTTAACAGTGTGCAAAAATTTTTAACGATACTTAAAATTTTATTTTTTAATTAATCCAAGAAAACAGGGTGTTCTAAACCACTGTGGGACGGTCAGACGGACGGACGGACATGCATAAATCGACTCAGAAAGTGATTCTATGCATATTCTCAAAAGGAACCATGGGTCTATCTCGATTCCTTTTGCCTGTTACAAACATATGCACAAAGACATAATACCCTGTACCACAGTGTGGTGAAGGGTATAAAAATTGTAAAAACAGGTTGAGGCGAACCAGTTTTTTTGTTCTCTATTGATTTGTGACTAAGAAATGCATATTTCATAATACTATTTTATTTTAAGATTTATTCCTATTTATTTATCGGAAGGGTCTTGATATAATCTGCAAGGCGTATACTTATACACAAAAAGTGATTGTTTTATATACGTAAATTTTTGGACGAAATTCGGGTAAAATAGCAGAATAACCCCAACATTTTTTTCTGAAATTTCTTGTATAAAATTAAAAAATTTATATGATGACATTTTTTTTCGGACCAAAAACAAATATTTTTCCGCAATATCTTGTATATAACAATTTCTATAATACCAAATATTGTGAAGTACCGTTGTATGGGGGATATACAAAACCCATATACCAACCATCCTAGGGGTAATATCAATGCCAGTGCACAAGTTCAAAGCTCCATCTCAAATATTGCGATCTGTATTGTGATTTCAATAGACACACGGGCATCACTAAATACTCTCCAGACGCCGACTGGTGGGGGTATAAAATTAAGAATGCCATTTAATACAATAATAACAATTTCATTTATTTAACTACAAAAATATCAACAACAATGAAAACTTATAACTAAGCGCATATCAGTCTACAGATATGTAACTAAAAGCATGGCTTCCTAATGACGGAAAATAGATGCAGGCAAGTAGCTAGGACCAGGAGCAGAAGTAGCAGGAGCAGGGGCAACGGGAGCCTGTGACGCAAAGTTGATGACGGGAGCAACACCACCGTTGATGCTGTGAGAACGACCACCCAAATTATCGTATTGACCTTGGATAGCACGTTGAGCGTTGGCAGCATCTTCAGGAGTACGGTATTTGACAAAGTGAACTTCGGGTTTGTTGTTGTTGCCGGTGTTGATGGTGTTAAGTTTGTTGGCCAAACTGGAAAGATCGGCTTGTTTGTTGAGAACATAGATGGCGGTTTCTTGTTGGGTAGCTTGTTTGGCCAAAGCCAAAGCAGCTTCTTCCAAACCATTGTTTTCGGGGCCCTTGATGAAGACAACACGGAGACCCTTCTTCAAAGAGTTAGCCAATTGTTCAGAGCCGGCGGGTTCATTGAAATCGGCATCGTTGGCGGTGTAAGTGTAGAATTCCTTTTCGAGTTCAGCTTGTGGGACGAATGAGGGAGTACCAACAGAGCCTTGACCTTCATAAGAACTGACACCACCAGTGTATCTGGGAGCAACGGAGACTTGTTGACCTCCGTAGGAAACAACACCACCAGTATATGTGGTAGCTACATTGCCGACAGAACCAGGTTGGAAAGATAATCCGGATGAAGAGTGACGAACAGGTTGATAGTTATAACCCAATTTATCGGCACAGGCAACAGCCACCAAGCACAAAACTACGAAGGCACGCATTGTTGATTTGATCTGTTTGTAGTTGATTGAAGATGTGTTCGTTTGACTATGACCTGTTATCGTCACCACTGGCTTCTTTTATATGATCGAGTTCTGAAGCTGTACAGTCAATGCATAAAATTACCTCTTTATGAATATATCAAATCATAATCATTTGTTGTAGTAATTCGAATAAGCCTACCAAAACCGGAAGTTTGGCTGGATTTTTTTAATATGCTACTATATTATATGATATTAATAAATGTTATAGATTGTACGAGTTTTGTTTGGTATTAGACATAAAAACTGACTGTGATCAGCAAATTGTTAAAAAAATCAGAAAATTTATTTTATTGTGTTTTTTATAGATTGTTACAAACAATTATGGGCATTTGTTGTTTATTCGATTCTATTAAAAAATTGTATAATTGCGAATTTTATGGTCCACTCGTTTCTTGCGATTATGAAGTAAATAAATAATTTTTAATACAAAAAGGCGATTAGTCGGCAAAGAAGTTCCCTATACAAATGGTGATGTTTAAGCAACTAGATGGACCATAAGTCATGTACCCAAGGTAGGTCTTCAAATTGTCGATAGACATCCTACTTCGATAAATTTTTGCATGTATACTGTATACACATTGCGAACTCTTTGTGATAAATTACTGCCAATTTAATTGTAAAATAAGGATAAAAGTTAAAAATTACCTTATATCGGGAGGTAAGGTTAAATGAGGGCTATAAGAAAATATGGACCCATTTTATATGAGTAGTTGTATTGATATAAAAAATATGTGAGCCAAATTTTGACAGCCTGTGCTAAGTAGTTTGCCAGTTAATGAGTTTTGTTTCCAATATTTAGATGAATACTCAAAAGATGGCTATCTCTTTATGGAGGCTAGCAAAAAACGTGGACCAACATCGACAAATGTTTGCACAGATATTTTGTACACATTGAGAACTGCCAAATTTCTTCCAATTTGTTTGTAAAATATGAATAGCAGATACAAAATACTTTAAGCGGGAACTACGGTTATATGGGGTCTATATGAAAACATGAACCCAGGATCACATTTTCCACACCCGTAGTTATTTTGATATAAATAATATGTGAACAAAATTTTAACAGCCTACGTCAAGAGGTTGGCAGTGTATTTTAGTGTATTAGAGCCAAAACCAATGCGAATTACAGACGCAACACAAAACGATTTTTAATTTTCTCTCGTCTAGTGGTATACATATATCCTCCACGAAGTCAACGACCAAACTCTACCTAAAGGACACGGTCATTAGACTATCATTAAATTTGCTGTTCAATGGACTCATAATTCCAGTCACTAATTATCTCAAAGTTTTATAGGCCCTGTTCCAAAATGATGCCGATGAGATATCTGTTTAGGCATTACGGCCCAACGAGATAATTCGTCCACAGAAGAAGGTTATATCGCAAGGGGTCTTCACGATCTAATAAGTGAAGCTTAGAGGTACCAAAGATATACGGGGTGAAAAAAAACTTGACCTATAGCGAATTTGTCCTTAATCCACTTGCCAAGGGATTTCATTCTCATAAAGAATTTTCCACCCTCAAAATTTTGTTGCACAGTGTATTTGGTTTGGACAATCAAAAAAGGTTCTGTAACTTAGATATAATTGGTCCTTTTAACTCATTTCTATATTTACCAAATAATAATTTTATCTACAAATTTCAATTCTAATTGTATTAAACTTCCGGATTTTCATCATGCCTTTTAGTCGAATGATATTTAATTGGATTTCTTAAAAACTGTGAATATAAGCTTGATTATAATCGCCACGTTGTCTTCATCTTTGTCGTCGTCGTTTATTCTTTACATATCATCAGGTTTATGGAGGAGACCTTGTTGTATAATGTTACTAAGTCATTATAATTAATAAATTATGCATGTGACACTCATATATCCTCCACACTTTACACCAGAGTGCAAGATTAGCACGATGATGACATCCAAAAGCGAGTCAGTGTCTGCGGCAGAAGCGAAAAGAGTAACGTTTGCACAAAAGCACGTATTTCTTTGACTTAACTACTTACCATTAACAGAAAAAGCACATCCTTGAAAATTGCATTTGCCAAAAAAAAGGTAACCAAGAAGAACTGCTATAAAAACAGCCAACAAAGACAATTTTACTGCTAGAACATCAAGCATGTTTGTCCCAAAAAGCTTTTATTCCCGAAGTAAATTTCTCTAACGCCCAGACGACAAGAATTTTACCAACCAGTAGGAAAAGCAACAATTTTTGGAATTAAATTCTCTCACAAATAAAATGTGTTCTCTTAAGAGAATTTCCTTGTACTCTCTTCCTTACATTCACATGAAATGAAAATTCCAACAGGCCAACATCTAGTAACTTCCAACAATTTTGCTGGAGACATTTTAAGCAGCACATGCGCATCACACACTTCCTGTGAGAGGGTTGCAGAATGTGTTGAACTTTTTACCAGGAATTTTTTCCATTTGAATGACTAAACCCACAGTCAGCCCAGGCAGTCCATAAAATATGTACGTATGCTGACCAGAATGTCTGTTGTTTCGGAGAACTTACATTCATACATATACATATGTAGGTTTTTTTCTGAATGCAACAAGAACAGCAACAGGCAGTCAAGTTAGCAGTAACTGGCATCAGGCAAATCTTTCTTATCAGAATTTAATTTATTTTTGCAAAATTGTCATTTCCTTTTTTCTGTTTGCTTATTTGTTTTTTTTTTATTTCCAGAAAAAGCTGTGAAGCCACTGGACAAGCAGACATCAAATGGTTTTAAGAATTTGAATTAGCTTATCACAATTGTTTATCTGTGAGTCTTAGGTAATGTGATTCGGACAATGGTTAAAGATAATTTAAGGAAAACAAATAACTGTTTTAAAAAATGAAGGTTTCAAAATAATCACCCGAACCCTAATAGAATTTCCCTGGTTAAGGGAATGACAAAGAATGTTGGTCGGACCGAATATATTATAATAAACACTACTTTGAGATATATTGTCATCCTCCAATATTTATAATTCTGTTTAAATTGAAACAATATTTTCTGTCCATAAACAAATTAAAAAAAAAAAATTTTGTTATTTGAATTTCGCCTTGTAAGGGCAGTGATCATTTGAAGGTAATTTTTAAGTGATTATTTATACTCTTTCGAGTCGAGCTTGATGATCTAAGTTTTGCAATGAATTGAATTGTAGGTGTGTGGATTAATTATCCATCGCTACAACAAAAATCTGCTTTGAAAAGGACTGTTCCTAGAATTGAAGACAAATGTCGAAATTTGACAAATTTGAATTTAATTCGCATATGCAAGTTTCGCATCAGGGCGGAATAAATACAAGTTATCAACGTACGACCTTTGTAAAGCCAACATAGCCCAATATGCCTGATGAGCCGCTTTAACCAACGGCGAAACGCGTCGCATAATGGTGGGTACGTAGGTTCTTCTCCTGGCTTTCCTTTTCATTGCAAAACTTAGATCATCAAGCTCGACTCGAAATCATATAAATAATCACTCAAATTAAAAAATATAAGACAATTCAGACGCGTCTACAGTCTATGAAGTACTTTCATGCAGGTCACATTCAAAAATAGGCTATATCGGTCCAAATTTTAGCAAAGCCATATCGTCGTATCATGCGATTTTTAATTTTTGAATATATTAGGGAACATTTCCGTTCTAAAAAATGAAACTGAGGCCTTATCCTATCCTTATCCTTTCGCCGAAAAGTCGGGAAATTGAAGAAGTCGAAAGATATTCCTTAAAATAGAAAATTTCGTCGTAGAAAATTCGGTCAAGGGGAGACACAAAGAATCATGGCGTGTTAAGTTGTCATTGTTTAGACATAGAACATAATCAAAACACCAATTCGACTCTGATATCCCTTTATAAATAACAATTTGATAGGGAAGAGGAGGACATCTTCGAAAACGATTAGCTTGTAATCCTCAAAAAATGTTTAATTATACCCTCCACCACACTGTGCTACAGGATATTATGTCTTTGTGCATATGTTTATAACAGGCAAAAGGAAATGAGTTAGACCCATGGTACCTTTTGAGAATATGCATAGAATGACTTCCTGAGTCGATTAATGCATATCCGTTTGTCCGTCCGTCTGTCTATCAATGCTAAATTGTAAACATAGTGCAGGTCGCATTTATTATACGAATGTGATGAAATTTGGCACAGATCATTTATTTCAGATTTAAATATAGCTCCCATATATATTTTCGTCCATTATTTTAGCAAATGGGGCTAAAAACCGTCCGATTTGCACAACATTTTGCACAACGTACTAAAGTTAGGATAACCAAACTTGTGCCAATTTTTATTGAAATAGGTTCAGATTTAAATATATCTCTCATATATTTTTTCTTTTAGTGCACCAAAGATTTTTAGTGCACCAAAGAGTCAAATTTAAGCAGATTGGCACGAAAATTCGCACAACGTACGAAGTTAGGCTTGCTCAACGTGTGCCAAGTTTTATTGATATCGGTTCAGGTTTTCCTCCGCAACGTAACGAAATGGGTCTACAATAACGTGTGGCAAGTTTTTATATTGATTCAGGTTTAGTTATAGCTTCCATATATATTTTCGTCCTAAATGGTGCACCAAATTCTTAATATTGGTCCGATTGAGACAATATTTTGCACAGAGTACAGACTTAGGTCTAGATTGATATGTGCTTGTTTCGTCCGATTGTATGTAAATGGTGCGATATACTGCTAATATTTGACCGATTGAGACAAAATTTTGCACAAAGTACTGACTTACGCCTAGATTTATGTATGCGAAGTTTTGTTGGAATGGTGCACCAAACTCTTAATATTGGTATAGATTGATACGTGTCAAGTTTTGTTGAAATCGGGTAAGATTTAGATATAACTCTCATATATAGTTTCGTCCGGTTGTATGTAAATGGTGTGCTATATTGCTAATATTTGACCGATTGAGACAAAATTTTGCACAGAGTACTGACTTACGCCTAGATTGACGTATGCGAGGGAGTCTATGTTTGTTCTATATTCACGAAATTTAGCATCGGGTATGGAATTTAGTCTAGACTGCTTTAGTTAAGTTTGAAATCGGTTCAGATTTTCAAGGCAAATATCCATAACATTTTCTGAAAGTTGTATTTAATGATAATTCCTAAAGGGAAAAATTGAGATGCATAATAAAGCCTCATATAACATTTGAGGATTTTATATTCTACCATGCGTTATTAGTATCAGTCCACGCTTTGGGAGTTTCAGATTTTAGAAAAATGTCCATTACAAACTGCTGACATTTTAATTTAGTGTACATAATGGTTTACATAAATACGTTTATAAAATTATCGGTATTGGTTCTTTTTGTTTCTTCTTTTCATTTCAAGTATCTGTCAATATACCTATGGTTGAGGGCATCCAAAGTTCGGCCAGGCCGAACTTAACGCTTTTTATATCCTACACAACTATGTTGTCAGGGTATTATAGCTTTGTGCAGCCCCAAGTGTTTGTAAGGCGCGAAATATTGGTCCTAGACCCACCTTTAAGTATACCGATCGTCATATCTCGACTAGCTGAGTCGATATAGACATGTGTGTCCGTCCGTCTGTCCATTATAATTTGTAAACATGATACAGGCCACAGTTATAGACCAATCTTCACGAAATTTTGCATGTAGGATGGTTTCTGCCTAATGAAGACTCCTATTGTTTTTAGTAAAGATCGGTTAATATTTAGGGGATGAAATGGACCAAATACTAAATTTTTGTCGGTTTTTCTGGTCGCTCCAGACGCCGCAGTTATGGCCCGAACATCGTGAAATTTTACATGGAGAAGAGGATCGGACAAAGAATAAGCCTGCCTGTTTTGACAAATGGACCCTGACTTTAGTGTGAAAAATTACAAATTTTGGATTCTACGGCGTATATATTTACTACAAAAGGACATACACCCGAGAAGTTGCTAGTATATCCAAGAGGAATGGTTCGCTTTAAATTGATACCAATTATATTGTCGTATGTACTCGGATGTGGGAGTTACACGTAAATATTTGCAGTTGCTTACGTATTCAGATATTATTTAATAAACCATACTAGATTGCGGAAATATAACGCTGATCGATTTGAAATTTTCCATGTGGTTCCTTATAATTGTCGATAATGATCAGATAATAATTTTGGGATAAAGTGGACCGAAAACTTATTATACCCTTCACCACTCTGTGGTACAGGGCATTATGTCTTTGTGCATATGTTTGAAACAGGCAAAAGGAAACGAGATAGACACATGGTTCCTTTTGAGAATATGCATAGAATCACTTTTTAAGTTGATTTATGCATGTCCGTCCATCTGTCTGTCCATGTTAAATTGTAAACAAAGTACAGTTCGCAATTATAATCCGAATTGGATGAAATTTGGCATAGGTCACTTATTTGGCCCAAGGACGAACCCTATTGAATTTGGGAAAAATCGGTTCAGATTTAGATATAGCTCCCATATATATTATTACAATGACTTCCAAAGAAAAACTGAACATTTTCTTTTAAATAAATGTTGTTCTTTTCACTGATATTCCTCTCTCTTCGACCACTGCCTATTAGTATAAGTATATATTATTTGTCGTTTGGTTTTATTTCACTTGGTGATATACTACCACGACGACTACTACGGCCATGGTCATTCAGTTTTCTAAGACAATATAACACTTGTGATTCCTTTGCCATTTACTTATCTCGGAAATGGTTGCATTCTGCTTGAATTGTGAACTAAATATCTTGAAGTTCTGTTTTTTGTTTTGTCTTCTTCTTTTTTCTTCCAGGACACATAAGGAAATTGTGCGTTCAGACGTAAATCGTAAATAACTTTTACGCTGCAAGGAAACTAAACAAGAACAACAGCAACAACAAGAAATCTAATAGAACAAAAAGAAAACGAAGTAGAACAAATAAAAAAGGTAATAAACATCCGGACTGGAATGCTAAAATACGACTGGAGGAATTGAAGAGACCATAAGCGGAAAACAGATATATGTCGGAACGTAGACCAAACTAAAGTCCATGTTGTAAAGTTTACAACTTTTGAAAAAGAAACCAAAAAATACTAACACACACAAACAATAATTTTATGTGAAGGAAATCAACAACAAATATATACGTACGTACCTAAGGTAATATATTATTTGTAAGACCAGAGAACAAAAGAACATAATAATAGCAATGTATGGATGTGTGAGTGTACTTGCACATTTCCTTCCTTGGTTATTTCGAATATTAATATTTGAACTTGATGTGAAATCATTATGTAAGAATGATTATTTGCACAACACAATTTTGTTTTATTTCCAATCAAATGTAATGAGTATATTTTTGATAGGTTTTCAAATTAATAACACATTGTGAGATTGATCTGCAAAAAAGACAGTGAGGAATGTAGTAAAGTCGGACGAAAGCCAACTATATGATACCCTTCATCACTTTGAGTATAATCAACAGATGCATCCTTATAGACGTCGCATTTTCGAAGGACCATTAACTGGATAAATTAATTGGATGAACTTTAATATCTGATCTTTATCTAAATTAGAACCGATTAAGATTTTTCTCAGAAACGTGTCGTTCCGCAACTTATACTAAATTTTTCATTTCGACCAGTATATAGTCGTTTGTTTATAATGGGACAAGATAATGTAAACCAATTTAAAGAAAATCGGACATCCCTTAATTATTTGCAGACCAATTAACATGAAATCGGTGGAAAATATATATGGACTATTTCTTCAGTACGCAATTACGTCATTATCTGTTCATGATTGTACGTTGTGGAAAATTTCGGGCCACTCTGACAAACAGGAGGAGTTTGGTGCATCATTTACTTAAAATCGGACGATAAAATATACATGGAAATTATATCTAAATCCGAACTGTATTCAACGTTGTAGGTTATACTAACTTCAGATCGTTTTGTGCATATTGGTATATTTTGAGCACATGGTGGACTATTTACTTAAAATAATAACTTCAGACCTTTCGGCTAAGCTATATTAACTTCAGACCTGACTTAAAAATATCAAAATCAGAACCGTTGTCACAAATCTTCCCACACGATGGGCTATACTAACTTCAGTACATTGTGCACAATTATGTGTTAATCGCCTTTACTGTGGGTCTTTGGTGCTCCATTTACTGAAAATCGGACGAGATTATATATGGGAGCTATATCTAAATCAGAACGATTTCAACAAAACTTGATACACGCTAGTCTATACCTAATTCATTATGTTGTGCCAAATGTTGAGTCAATCGATCATGTTTTGGGGCTTCGATGCCCCATTTACTGAAAATCGGACGAATCTATATATATGGCTTATACTAACTATAGTACGTTGTGCTAAATTTTGTACAAATCGGCCATAATTTGTAGATTTGGTGTCTCATTTACTGAAAATCGGACGAAACTATATATGGGAGCTATATCTAAATCTGAAACGATTTCAACAAAAATTGGCACACTAGTACTTTTTGCAAAATTTTGTGTCAACCTGTCAAATTTTGGATCTTTTGTGCACCATTTACTGAAAATCGGAAGAAACTTTATATGGGAGCCACATCTAAATCTGAACCGATTTTTCCCAATTTTCATAGGGTTCGTCCTTGGGCCAAATAAGTGAGCTGTGCCAAATTTCATCCAATTCGGTTCATAAATGAGACCTGTACTTTGTTTACAATTTAATATGGACAGACCGACGGACGGACATGCATAAATCTACTTTGAAAGTGATTCTATGCATATTCTCAAAAGTAACCATGTGTACCACAGTATGGTGAAGGGTATAAAAATGTCAGTTGGTTTTGGCAACAAATAAAAACTCTCAGTCTATGGTTTGGTGAAGTCTGCGGAATGTGGGCTTATGTTACTTTACAAGTGTCAATTTATAATTTACCTACATTTATACCCTACACAACTATTTTGTCAGGTATTGTAGTTTCGTGCAGCCCCAAGAGATTGTAACGCCGGTGCTAGACCCATCTTTAAATATACCGATCATATTTCGACTAGCTGAGTCGATATAGACATGTGTGTCCGTCCGTCCGTTTGTCCATTATAATTGGTAAACACGATACAGGCCACAGTTATGGACCAATCGTCACGGAATTTTGCATGAAAAATAGGTTCTAGTCAAAGAAAACACCTGTAGTTTTTGTTAATGACCTATTAATATTTAGGGAATTAAATGGACCAAACATTTTATTTTTGTCTGTGTGTATATCACATCACAAATATTTAAAGGTTTATATGTGTTACGATATACTTAGTATTACTATTACTGCTGATCGCTTTGGGATTTTACATGAAATTTCGGTTATGGTCAAGGACAATGCCTATAATTTTCGATTATGTTGAAATGATATTTAGGGGATGCAAAGAACCGAAAATATTATTTTTTTTCTTTGTTGTATTAGTTTGGCTGTAGGCTTTTTAAAAGTAAAAATCGTTTTTAATTTTGATTTTTAATATTTATTGTTTTTAATATTTCGATTGGATTCTCCAATCATCCTCAGGGAATTGAAGAAAGTTATGTTGTCTTTAAGTCAACGTTCTTACTTGTCAGATTTTCTAGTCGCTCTAGATGCTATTATTATATTCAGACTACCACATATTTTACACCGTGAAGGGGATCTTACCAAATTCTTAGACCGTCTGTTTCGATTATGATAGGTCAACTAAAACCTGTAGTGACCAAATTTTTATTTTATCGGGAATTTTATTATCTAGAAAGTGCAGACTTGGATCTACTATCTGCCAAGAGGTTGCGAACATCGCGAAATATTGTCCTGGCTCAGAATATAAAACCGCAGAAAGTTAGATTTTCATGGTAGTTGTGTTGGGTATCATATGGTCGGCCCGTCCGCTCACTGGTTTATATTCAATTTTAGTTGTATATCGACTTGTGTGTACTTGTAATATATTAGAAGAGGTTTTCTAAAATATTATTGACACTTTTATTAAAATAAATATTTAGAATTCGTTTGTAACTACAAAATAAGTGTGGTTATTGAAGACCGAATAGTAGTTCTGACAGAAATTAGTCATGCAGAAGGAAATTTTATCAGGTCACTGAATATACCTGAGTAACAGAAGAAGTTACCCTATATACCCCATCATCAGAATAATTTATTATTCGAATGAAATGAAATCTATCACAGATAATTAATTTGAGTCAGTTTTAGATATAGCTCCCATATATATTTCCATCCGATTTTTGCGAATGGCGCACAAAATGAACTATTTTCTTCCATCTGATACGGAAGTACCGTCATGATACTAAAATGATAAGTATAAGGTTAAGTCAAAAGCGGTCCTGATTTGGGTATAGCCTTCATAAATATTTTCCGCTACCCGATTCACAACATAATCATAAACATTTATAATATGGTCAACCCGCTTTGACAGTGTCCACTTATTTTATTTAAATGAAAAATGTAAATTTAGTTCAATATTTTCTTTTAACAAAAATAATTACTGTCAATCAAAACCGCTTTAATATGTCCTTCACATTCTTCTTCTGTTTTTAATTCACTTTCTTATAACTTTTGACATGGAAACTCATTGCCGTTTAGAACATGTGAAGACATGCTTGCCATCGTTCAGTTAAATATTATAAATGACACTAACAGTGCATTCACGTCAGTCATAATTAAACAAAAAAAATGTGATGAGAAAAATATTCTCAGTGACATTAAATATTCAAATAGTCACCAAAAGGATTATCTTCAGCTCATGAAAGCCAAACTGCAGTTTAAGAATCAACCACAACAAAAATGCAACAAATATATTTTTGGCGGGTGGAAATGGAAAGCAGCAATACCTACAAGAACACATAGATTGAAGGCAGCAGACAAAAATCAAAAATGTGAACTGTAGTTTACAGTCGTCTACAAAATAATGTCAATATTTGTATTAAATTCTTTACTTCGAAATTCAAATCAGGATGTTGTGAGGTGTTGTATTTTTCTGAAAGTTAAGTTCAGTTAGGAGTATACCCCAAGAAAACCTCATATATAGAATTTAACAAAATATATATACCCCGATGTATAAAAAATGGCTGAATTGTCCGAAAATTTAAAGTCATGTCCATAGACAGACCTGAACAAATTTTCGCATTATAGTTCTATGTTACAATCAATTACGTTGCAGGGGTAGTGAAAACCCTCAACAAATTTAGAATATATTGTACTCATTTTTGTCACCCAGTGTATGCCTCGTCAACTATCCGGAGAACCCATCATAAACAGCTGAAAATGACAAATGGCTTTTGGGTGCAGAAAGTTTTGCTTCTGTCAAAAAAAAAATTACTGATATGATGTAAAGCGTTACCAAAATACAATCCTTCCACAAAATTTACCACCCAATTATGCAGCACACACACAGAACGATTCATATAACAGAGCTAACACCACCACAAAAAAAAAAACAGTAAGGAAAGAAGTAAAGTCGGACTGGGCCGACTATATGATACCTTACCTACATATATTCTAAATATGCATCCTAAAATGAAATTGAACGAACTTTACCTACAATCGATCGGTGCACATGCCTTTCAGCAACCAATGCTAACCTTCTTTTCATCTATTCAAAATTTAATCCTAATCTGACACCAGTTCTAAATACACATGGATGATATGTTTGCATCTGCACCATTTTCAAATCGGATTAATCAGACGAAAATATTAAATCGTGCGAAAATATATATGAAGCTATATCTAAGTCTGAACCGATTTTCACAGAACTTAAGACACATAATTGTAAACCAAACGATATATAGACACTTTTATACACCATTTACATTAAATCGAACCAAAATATATATGGGAGCTTATAACCTCTTCGGTTGGAAAATAGCTAGTCTACCATGAATTTCGATCAAGATTTTCGAAAATACATTTGGGTCCATACAAATACTGAATATGATGATAAATTTTTATACCCTCCACCATAGTATGGAGGGTATATTAATTTGTCATTCCGTTTGTAACTCATCGAAATATATACAGTATTTTTCGGTTAATTGAACCTACGGTTAATTGGTTTCCACGCTTAATTGAACCACATGATGGGTCAAAAATATTTCATTTCAAAGTAAGCGGGTATATATTCTAATTGAACAAAAATTTGTGCAAATTTTGATGTGCAATTAACCGAAAAATACTGTAGTATATATATTCTATCCTATAAAGTATATATATTCTTTATCAGGGTAAAATTCTAAGACGATCTAGCCATGTCCGTCCGTCCATCTGTTGTAATCACGCTGAATCTTCTGGAGGGATTGACATAGGGTGCTGAAATTTTGCATACGTTTGTCTTTTGTCTGCAGGCAGGTCAAGTTCGATGGGATGGGATATATCGGTCCACGTTTAGGCATAGCTCCCATATAACAGTACCTCATAATTTTCGGTATTTTGGGGGTTCTTGAGCGTGTTTTTCAACCGAATTTGGTACATTGAGTTCTTATTGGGTACTAAATGTCTCTACAAAAAATTATAAATGTAGGTCCACTTTTTCTGGTAGCCCCCATATAACGGTACCTCCCAAATTTTCAGTATTTTGGGGGTTTTGATCGTATTATTCCACCGAATTGGCTGAAATTTAGTATTTTGAGTTCTTAATAGAAACCAAATCTCTCCAAAAAAAAATTATAAACGTAGGTCCATATTTTCGGATAGCCCCCATATAAGGGTATCCCAATTTTCGGTATTTCGGTGTTTTTGAGCGCGTTTTTCAACCGAATTCGATGTAATTTGGTATTTTATAGTCGTATATGGTAACAAATCTCACTACCAAAAATGTTTAATATTCGCCCCCTTTTTAGTGTCGTCCCCATATAACCCCCTTTTTTATATTAAAATAGTTATATGATTTGTTCCGTGTTTGGGTATATTTCCAAGACTCTGTTGTAATCATTTTATCTGCGGAAGATACGAAAAAAACTAGAACATAAGGTTCGATAATTAGCCTTTTATATATATTCATATATATGAACTGTAACGCGCATTTAGGCCTAGCCCCTGTGTGGGAGGTACCAGAAGGGGTGGGCCAATATTCCCCATGTTCGAACTTGAACTAATTTTAGAAGAAATAATAAGGTGAGCAAATTTTGGATGAAATAAACATTTTTTTTGAAACAAATTTGGTCCAAAGAAACATTGGGTCTAGAACCAATGTTTGGAACCATAATCGGTTTGTAGAAATGTCGGTATAGGTACACTTTGGTTTGGTTTATTTCAAGTACCTGTCAGTATATCTTTGGTGGAGGGTATCCAAAGTTCGGCCAGGCCGAACTTAACACTTTTTCACTTGTTGAAGACTTATTTTACCCTCCAAGTGCTTGTAAATCTATTAATAAAATATTTTGTTTAAAAAAATCAGCTTACTATCTTAATACCGAAAATGGTAGCCATATAAGGCCGCCTAACCCATTGTCAATACCAAACATTCTGGAAGAAGTAGTTCTATGGTGCCTTCAACATACAAGTAAAGGGACATATGTTAATCGACATAACATTTTACTTCTATAAATACTTAAACATGTTTCAAATGGAATGAACAATTTGATATACCTTTCATCTTATATAGAAGAGTATAAAAATGATGATGCAAAATTTGCATCAAAATCCCGTTGCTTGCTTCGCATTGAGGGACAATGAAGAATAACCGACGATTTTACACTGAAATGAAGAGTGTTCACTGCGATATTGTTGCCAGTTGTTATTTACATACAGACACCCCAAAAAAATACATAGACACAAGAAAGAATAATTCGCTAAATTTTAAAACCCCCAAACTTGGACTACATACTTCTGGTGTTGACAACAACAACGACGACGACGACGATACTATTGCTGTTGCGGCTGCTGATGATGACGACAATAATCCAATGATGACAATAATGTCCTGTTTGCTTGCCGTGGCTTGTCTGTCAACTGTTTATTGCAACGAAAACCGAAAACATGGACCGTCGGTTCGTTCGTCAATTCGCTTGCTGCTCATCACATTAATCAAAATCTCATTTTTGGTTGCATGCATTTTGCCCGCTGCATAGAATCCGTTATCATGTCATAGCATGAAACATCAGCAACAGTTACATCGTCAGCGTACCATGAAACGACCTTGGTAAGCTAATTTGTATTGGGATGTAAGTATGTATGTACGTCTATGTGTATATGCGCTAGAGTGTCATTAGTATAACGCAGTGATTTGCAGAATGTGCGATATTATCCCACGGATACATAAGCCTGAAAGGCATGTTTCGAAAACATGGGAATACGCCAAATTTGAAGCTGAGATGTGTTTTAAAGTCGTCGTTCGACTGAAAGTGTATGAAAAGAATGGTTTGAAACAGGTCAAGAATTGTGGTATGTAGTCTCTAATAGATGGACATGCATAATACATACGATCGGAAAGTGATTATATTTATATCCTTAAAGGTTTGTCCTGATTTAACATGATGATATACCAAAATATAATAGCCCATACCACAGGATAAAATATATTCTGGGGAGATAGCTTTAACGAATACAAATTGTATTTCAATCGAATTGTCAACACTACTGAAATAGTTTTTCTATACCCTGCATCTGCTGCCTGTTCTTCCATCTGATGGAATCACAGTATTGCAATTAGGATATACGTTTTGAAGTGACTGTAATTTAGATTCTCTCACTGTGGTAGAGAGTATTATGTCTTTGTGCATATGTTTGAAACAGGCAAAAGAAAACGAGATAGACTTAGATTGCTTTTGAGAATATGCATAGAACATTTTCAAAGTCGATTTATGCATGTCCGACAGTCCATCCGTCTGTCTGTCCATGTTAAATTGTGAACAAAGTACAGGTCGCATTTATGATCCGAATTACACACAGCTCATTTATTTGGCCCAAGGACGAACCCTACTGAAATTGGTGAAAATCGGTTCAGATTTAGATATATCTACCATATATATCTTCGTCCGATTTCTGGTAAATGATTCACCAAAGCCCCTATATATCTTTCGATTTGTCATAGCATACTGAACTAAGTCTTAAATAACAATTGTTGAGTTTCGTGAAAGTCGGTTCATATTTAGATATAGCTCCCATATACATATTGTCCAATTTTTGTAAACGGTGCACAAAAGTCCGTGTTTATCTATTTATTTGCACAAAATTTGGCATAGCGCAATGAATTGACTCTAGAATGATGTGTGGTAAGTTGCGTGGAATCGATTCAGATTTAGATATAGCTCCCATATATATCTTAGTCCGATTTTATGTAAATGTCGCACCAAAGTCCTTATATATCTCTCGATTTCCACGAAATTTGGCACAGCGCACTGAATTGGGTCTTGAATGACGTGTGCTAAGTTTCCACAAAACCAGTTCAGATTTAGACATAGCTCCCATATATATTTTCGTCCGATTTTAGGTAAAAGGTCCACCAAAGTCCCTGTTAATGAATTGACTCTAGAATGATGTGTGGTAAGTTTCGTGAGATGGATTCATGTAAATTGTGGATTTTAAGTAAGGTCCATATTTCTCTATCGATTTGCACGAATATCGATGATCGATGAGAAATATAGTTATATACGAAAATACTACGGCCAAATGGGATACTCAAAATCTTATTGTTATATTAGGTTGGTGCGTATGAAATGTCGGATTCTCTTTACATGCGGACGTTTGTCTCCCTGTTTTCGTAATAAATTTGTCTTTGGTATAACCTCATTCATAGTCGTATTGTCCATTGCCAAATACTCATTTCAGCAAAATAGGTTTTCTCGAAGGTCTTCCCTTTTGTCATTTCTTTTGAGTTTATTGCCAATATGAATTCTGCCGACATTCGCGTCATTTTCTTATATGAGTACATACTTGGTAATAGTGCTGCAAAAGCTGCACGCGACATAAACCAAGCGTTTGGGGAGAATACGGTTAACGATCGGAAAGTGCAGCGTTGGTTCGAAAATTTTTCACTGCAAAATGAGCCGCCCAGAAGACCCAAAACGTCTGTGAAGTATGATGACCTGAAGGCTGTATTGGAAGCGGATTCGGAAGTATCCACGAGGGAACTTGCTATCAAAATGAAAGTACTGCACGATAAGTTAAAAATCTGAACGAATTGGAATATGAAGTTTTGCAGCATCCACCATATTCACCAAATCTCTCGCCGATCGATTTTAATTTTTTCAAGCATTTAGAGCTATTTTTAAGGGACAAACACTATGAAAATGAAGACAGTCTAAAAAACTCGACCAAACAGCTTTTGAAGAGAGATATGCAGTTTTATACATTCACTTAAGAATCCGACATTTCATACGCACCAACCTAATCTTTACATATTTTTACAAATTTTGACCCTTTATAGGGGAGGTACTACAATGATTCAAGTTTGAGAAATAGATTACGATGTGCAGAGTTTTTACTAAATGGGATACTCCTATTATTTAAATGTCCACCTCGTTGTGGATGATATAAAAAGTTCTGTGCATCAGAACTTAGCTGAGTTTTTACTTTTTTGGAGTATAGTTGGATAGCCAAAGTTCAGCGTAGCCCACATATGGCGGTACCCCCTATTATTCGCAATTTTGGAGAAGATTTTTTCCATCGAAGTGGCTCTACTTTGATATGTTAGTTTCTCATTCGATGTACCACCGTTATTTTTTAAACTGTAAATTGTACACTCTTTTGGTATTACTGTACCCCCTAATGTTCTGCATATTGGAATTTTCAAACATGGTTGACATTTTGTGTTCTCATTGCCTCTCAAACTTTATATATAGGTCAATCCTCAGATGAAGTCATATGTAAAATTCCAGACAATTTATAGGTATTTTGATTGACCCACCGAAGTCAGTAATTTTAAGATTACGAAGTGGATGTAATTTGGCGTCCGAGACCTTGGAGGGTTAACAGCTTCTTCACAGAATAACTTCAATATAAGTCTGTCATATATACAGTTTTTTAACCAAGTGAGCATATTTTAGAGTAACAAAGTGGATGTCATTAAGTATTCTGAAACTTTGAAATATAACTCAATGTCCTGGTGGGTAAAAAGCTTCTTACTAATCTCACACATCTTTTTTTGGTATATTCATCTATTCAAGTTTTCTAACCTGATTGTCTGTAGTTTGGTACGGAATTTTCTACTGACAGCAATTTACCATGACAAGCCCCCACTAAAATGTCCTGACAGTACTTTGATATTTTGAATGTTCACATCATGGCGGAATGAGGGCTGAATTATGTATTTCAATCTATGGTTTCTAAAATTATCACATATTTTTATTGGAAAAAATAACAAACTCACGAATATGTATATCTGAAATGTTATTGTAATTATAATTTTATCTATCTCAGGATACACCATTATCCTTTGCAGAGGGTATACTTTATAATTAAAATAATATTATATATATATATATTGTAATTTCAATAACTTAATTACCTTTTCTTAAAATTAAAATAAAACAATTAATTTCAAATTTATTTATTTGCTTTACTTTATTTATTCATTTTTAAAATTACAAAATACATCATTCCATTTATTCTCAGAAGCAAGTGCTCTCTATGTACATAAATATTGAATTTAAAACGTGTAAAATGTAAAAAAAAAAACAATTTGTTATCCTCTTATCTTCAATTCGATGTGCCTTCAAATTCGTGCCGCTTGTCACACGTTTGTTCTTTCAGAATTTCGTTTATTATGTAGCGACAAATTGATGATGCATCGCCATCGGTTAGCTAGAAAAGGGTTGAAAAAAAGAAACAACAACAAAAATATGAAAATGATTTATGATTTAAAAGAGTAACATCATAAATTTTAGTGTAAATATTTCTCTGAGGTAAAAAGACAAATGTTAAATGTTAAAGACCTATTTTTTATATATATTTCACGTAACTGTTAAATTTATAAAAAAAATTATTCGATAATTGATAATTATTGATATTGATTGTAATAATATTCCTATGAGATTCGAGATAGTATAGAATAAACATAATTTTTTATACATTTCACCACAAAATATTGTCATTCCGTTTGCAAAAACTCGTAGACCCCATGAAATAATATACACATTCTTCCTCAAAATAAAATTTTATGTGATTTAACATATGCATGTATAAGTGCTTTTAAATTTTACACATGAAGAGTTTGGACATTTGATATGGTATTTTGAATTATCATTGGGCGTAAAATTTTACTACCAAAAGTGCTCAATATTGGTCCACTTTTTAGAATAACCCCGCCAAATTTCGGTATTTTAGTGAAAGTGCGCACGTTTTTCAAAGGTATTGGCTGTAGTATAATATTTTGAAAACGACATATCCCCATGCATCTTCCCACCAAAGTGGCTGTAATTTGGCATACCGCGATCTTAAATGGTAAAAAATATTTTCATATAAAGGGCATTTTTATTTTTTAAGATTTTCTCACCGTAGTAACGTTTGTGGTTTTGGGATGTTAGTCAAAAGTATACACATGGTCCTTTCATTATAAAAATGACATAAGTGCTTATTAATTAATTAATAAACTTGTATTATGTATGTAAATATGTGAACATGAACTTCCCAGCTTAAATTTAATGAAATAAATGGACAATACTTATATAAATTCAATATAAAGCCAGTGAGCGGAGAAGTATAGTCGGATGGGGCCGGCCATATGATACCCTTCACAACTACCACCGAACTAAAACACCGAACCCTCGTAATCGATAAGAGGTCAGGGACACCTCTTTCTTACCCAGTCATACTTTCCGAATCATTTTTTCGGAGTAAACACATACGACATACGATTATTTGTTATTTTAAACACAAACATTTTAGTTCAATTGACAATAGATAAATAGATTTCCAGATAATTCCTCCGTGTAAAATTTGTGATGTTTGAATAACAAAGTTGCATCTAGAGTTGCATCCAAAGTTGCACCATACAGAAAGGTTTGTGATCCATTCCATCCCCTAAAATTCGTGTTTAATTTAAAAACTGCTCTTGGATATAATATCAACGTCTCGAGGCTTTGTCCTTCAGGATTAAATATATACGCTATAAAAAATTTGTAATTTTTCACACAAAAGTCTGTGTCCTAAATATTGACCGATCTTCATCAAAATAGTCAAGCTTATTCCATAGTCACACCCGTTTATACAGGTAAAATTTCGTAATGTTCTTGTTCTTGACAAAAATCAGCAAGAAAAGTTCAAAGTCGGATGGGCCGACTATATGATACACTTCACCACTTTGGGTACCTACAAGAGATGATCATATGTACAATATCCTGTAGACAGAATAGACATATCATCTTTGGATGGCCATTGAAATGGAATCGGACGAAATTAACTGCGTGAAGTACATAGATATTTGAACTAAATTAAAACAACCCATACACATACTAATTTAGTACTCTGCACAAAACTGCGTCTCAATCGGAAAACCAGTAGGTATCGGACACTCGTTGATTATTTAAGGCCCAATAAACATGAAGTCGGTCGAGCATATGGGTTATGTCTGAATTTCTACAAAAAGCAATTACGTCATTATATATTAAATTTGGTACGTTGTAAAAAATTTCGCATCAATCTGACAAAAATGTGTAGTTTGGGACACCATTTAATTAAAAGCTATATCTAAACCGATTTCAACAAAACTTGTCTCAGGCTAGTTTATACTAATGGGAGGAAAATATATATAGGAGCTATATTAAAATCTGAACCGATTCTCACTTAACTTGACACACGTTGGACTACACTAACTTCAGTACGCAGTGCAAACTTTTGTGTCAAATCTTAAAATACTTAAAATCGGACGAAACTATATGTAGGAGCTATATCAAAATCTGAACCGATTTTCACGAAACTTAACCCACATTATTCTAGACTTAATTCTGTCCGCTGTGCCAAATTTCGTGCAATTCGAAATATGTATAGGGATTTTGGTACTCTATTTATATTAAATCGGACGAAAATATATATGTGAGCTATATCTAAATCTAAACCAATTTTCACTAAACATAATATTCATAACTCTAGACCTAATTCAGTACGATATGCCCAATTTCGGGCATATCGAAAGATATTTATGGACTTTGGTACTCCATTTACATTAAATCGGACGAAATATATATATGTGAGTTATATCTAAATCTAAACCGATTTTCACTTAACTTAATATTCATCATTCTAGTCCTAATTCAGTACGATATGCCAAATTTCGTGCATATCGAAAGATATATATATATATATATATATATATAGGAACATTGGTGCACCATTGCTATTTAATCGGACGAACATATATATGGGAGCTATGTCTAAATCTGAACTATTTTCACAGAACTTAGCACTCATCAATTCAGTATGCTCTGCTAAATATCGTACAAATGGAGAGATATACAGGGGCTTTCGTCCACCATTTACATTAAATCGGACGAAAATATATATGGGAGCTATATTTAAATCTGCCCAGATTTTCACGAAACTTGGCACATATCGTTATAGATCGATTCTATGCATATTCTCAAAAGGAACCATGTTTCTATCTCGAGTCTTTTTTGCCTGTTACAAACACATGAAAAAAGACATGATACCCTATACCACTGTGTGGTGAAGGGTATAATTAACGTTTTTGTCCATTTCATCCCCTAAATATAAACGGATCATTAACAAAAACAATAGGGGTCTTCTTTGGACAGATCCCGTACAAATAGTGATGAGTGGTCCATAACTGTGGCCTGTATTGTGTTTACGAATTATAATGGACAGGCGGACGGACACACATGTCCAGATCCATTCAGCTAGTCCAGATATGACTTGAAGGAAACTTTAAAACATTAATGCAGTTTTAAAGTAGAGTGTTGAGTGTACTGAAGTGCGTATAAAATAATCCAAATTAATCAGTTAGAACGGAATAAAGGTACATTAAAAATAGGTATTTTTTCCAATGTTAAAAATTGTATTTTTTAGCTATAAAATTGCGATGGTCGTGTGCATTCTGTGAATATATTATTATAGAATGTTGTCCATTTTTGATATATAGTATTGGTATATAATTAAATGGAATAGTTATATAATCCATAAGTTATTTTAATTTAGGTGTTTCGGGATAAATATATGTAAGGTCCGTTTTTTTTTAATTCCTTCAATTATAATAGGGGTTTCGTATGAAGTGCAGACGAGTTCAGCGTTGATTTTTTTTCATTTTTTTTTTGCGTGTCTGTGTAGAACATCATACTAAATTTTTTCCTGCGACTTCCTGCGACTTCCTGCGACTCTCGGATTTTTGGCAATTTTTTGAAAAAATGCTAATTTGGTGTAGGAAACTTTTTTAAGGTTTTGTTCAAATAAAATTAAAAAATTTTGTTGATATAATTGATGAAATATGACTTGGAATAGATCACAGCATAGCAGATGAGAAAAAACAAGTTCAAAATTTCCGTCCTAAGGTTCCAGAGAAATGGGTGTGAGAATGAAAATGAGGATATGTAAGTAAGCTAGTCCAAACAGTGATTTTAAACTCATGCACTGAATATACATTTATTCCAAATGTAAAATATCATTGGTCTAACATTCATATATACACGGTTTTACCTATGCTTATGGTTTTCGCTATAAGCAAACGGAAATTTTGGGCGTTGAGGTGGAGTTTATGGACAAATACCTGACAATACAACGGATCAATATTTGTTTACAGTATGTTTAGTCCCCTTACAAATTCATCTACTCGCTTTTGTTGTCCAATTAAACTCTGTTTTAAAAAGGAGACCACGTCCTTAATTCAAACAGAAGTGAATCTTATAAAGGAACAAATCGGAAATATTCTAAATACAAAAATAGACGATATAGATGTAGAGGTATTTAGTGAAATTAACGCAGAGTCATTTAAAGAAATATTTATTATTTTCGCAGAATTATATCCTGGGTTCTACATGCCTTCAAGCATACACAAAATATTAGTGCATGGAGGTGATATAATTAAATTTGTAGCTTTGCCCATAGGAATGTTGTCTGAAGAAGCCATGGAATCCAGAAATAGGGACTTTCGGAACTACAGGGAACTGTACACCAGAAAAATGAGTCGTGAGGAAACAAAGTGTGATCTTTTCAATAGGTTGCTATTTTCTTCTGATCCAAAAATATCAAGTTTGTCTCGTAGTACATCTCTTAACCATCGATATAGTGAGCCACTACACAGCTATGTTGTCAGGGTATTATAGCTTTGTGCAGTCCCAAAAGTTTGTAACGCCGCGAAATATTGGTACTAGACCCACCTTTAAGTATACCGATCGTCATATATCGACTAGCTGAGTCGATCTAGACATGTGTGTCCGTCCGTCTGTCCATTATAATTTGTAAACACGATACAGGCCACAGTTATGGACCAATCTTCACGAATTTTTGCATGTAGGATGGGTTCAGGCCAATGAAGACCCCTATTGTTTTTGGGAAAGATCGGTTAATATTTTGGGGATGAAATGGACCAAATACTAAATTTTTGTCGGTTTTTCTGGTCGCTCCAGAGGTCCCAATAATGGCCCGAACATCGTGAATCAATCAATATTTAGCGGGTCAAATGGACCCTGACTTTTGTGTGAAAAATGGCAAAATTTGTATTTTATCGCGTATATATTTACCCCTGAAGGACATAGACCCGAGAAGTTGATATTATATCCAAGAGGAGTGGTTGACCTTTAAACTAATACCAATTATATTGTTGTATGCGCTCGGATGTGGGAGTTACACCTAAATATTTAAAGTTATCTCCGTATTTGTATATTATTTAGTAACCCATTATCACTCTAGAGAGCGGAAACTTATCGCTGATCGCTTTGAAATGTTCCATGAGGTTCCAGTTATGGTCAAGGACAACGCCTATATATGTTATTTTCAAGTCGATCTATAGACCACAAATGAAAGCCGAAGCACACCCTATCCCATGCACAACCCACGGTGAAAGGAATCTGGACAATAGCTGTACTGAATACTCGTAATATTCGGAAGATATGTCAGTGTAAGGAAGAGGTGCTGTTTACCTCTAATCGGGCAAGAGGGTGCAAATATCACGAAATATTGCCCAGGCTCAGAATAAACATTAATAGAAAGTTCGATTTCCGTGGTAGTTGTGTAGGGTATCGTATGGTCGGCCCCGTCCGACTATACTGCTCCGCTCACTGGTTTTTATTATTATTTTTTTTTTAATTTTTAAAAGGAGCTCCCATTTTAGGAGTAATATTAGTTTTAACGAAAAATTTTGCTTATTAAAAAATTTTTAAAAAGCTTCAAATTAGTATTTTTAAAATAAAAATTTAAGCATTTTCTAAAAAAAATCGGCGCTTAGTGGGTTAATAAAAAAATTGCCAAATTTGATCATAACAATTAATTAAAATTGTCCATCTAAATCTATTCTTATCCTAAATATCGATAAACATACAGTAAAACATCTTCCCACTGTGCGTTGGACATTGGTCCTTTTTTTACTGGTATTACCTTATTTTTTATAAATCAAACTAAAAAATTCTACTAGGAATTATATAGCAAATGTGCTTACTAAAAATACTTACACCGAAGCTTAGCCTTCATACTTACTTGATTAACTTATAGCCATCATTACATGGGATAGGGTGAACAAGCAATAAAAAAGCAATTTAATTAATAAAATCAATACAATTAATGTTTATTATTAAAAATGTTTATCGTTTCGTTTTGTTTTTTCATTTCACAAATATTAACTATATTTATAAAAATCTGTTGTTTCTTATACAATATTTACGTTAATATATATGATAAATTAAAAAAAAATGTTAATATTAGTTTCAATACATGTCGTTTACATAATTATTTCTTTTTTTGAATTTATTTTATAAAAAAAAATCATTTTGTTCATACTTTTCGTTTTTTATTTCTTAATAATTTGTAAAGATTTTTCTTCATTTATTTGTTTTCATTTTAACAATTGTGCTGATAAAGATTTTTTGTTTTATTAATATTATAAATTTTTGTTGTAATGTGTGTTGGTGTATATATTTGTATATAATAACTATTTTTAGTTTTTCTTATTGTAATATTGTTTGTTATTTTTTTATTTTATCTTTTTTTATTTAATAATTATTGTACGCTATATTTTATAAAAAAAATAATATAATAATAATTAATAAAACTTTCTATGAATTAATATATTAATATAGATTTGTTGTATATATATATAAAAGGAAGAGGAAGGACTACAGACGGATGAGATTCGTTTAAAGCATTGGATATAGGATCGTCGCTTAATTAAATCGTCGTGTTAAATCAAATTAATTATTGTTTTTAAAATATATGTCGTATAATATTAATTTATATAATAAAATAAATATAAAGAACGGAATGATGTTACATTTTTTTATAATTACTTATATTTTTTAAATTAAAATATCATTCATATTCGACATTAAAATTTCTTTTCAACACAAATAATTAGACATCACCCTAATATCTGCATTTTTCCATTTAACCAATGAGATTGACATGATTTTAATTAATAAGTTTAACATTCATTTATATAATATTTTTTACCTTTTTTGTATGGTTGTGTGTTCGTTTTTTATTATTTGTGGGGACATTTCAAAAAAAAAAGCCGCATATATTTTTTCTCAACAGTTGTTGGCACAACATATGTTACTGCTGTTGTTGTTGTTATTTTCTTTTTTGCTGTATTGATTAACTACTGGTTTTTCTGTGTAACGAAAAGGGTTCGAACGTCAAAAGGGGGGAAAACGAAAAACAAACACATGAAATAAAATTATAAGAAAATAAAATCAAAATAAAAAATATGTAAATTGTTGTTATTTAAAAAGCCAAACAAATATTTTATTTAAATGAATAAATGAAATTTTGTCTAGGGCTCCACATGATTCGTAAGGAGGGTTGTTTTTTAGTCAATATATTGGGGTGGCATGTTGGGATTTTTTTCTTGTCCAATGCTAGTTGGTGGGATATCAGTGTGCAAGGAGGATTTCAGGATGTCAGATGCTATGTGGTGGATGAGTAATATTTCTGTTTGGTTTGTTTTCTTGTTTACATGTGCACATCAAGTATGTAATTGATCACAATTTATTGTAATTAATATAGTTTGCCAATTGTGATTTAATGTTTTCCCCCATTTAATTTATTTTCTGGGTAAATTAACATGGAATTAGTGACAAATGGATAGATGGTGATTATTAGTAAAACATGGCTGAATATGTTTTGGGTGTAAAGGGAAAATAATAACACAAATAAAATTAGCAAAATAATTATAATAATCATTAAAATTATATAATTAAAATTGGAAGACGAGGATTTCCCTAGATTTGAAGTACTTGCTATTTTTGTATAAGAATATTTCATTTGATTGAATAGGAGAATTACGAGACCAACATTATGAACAAAATCAGTACATATATTTCGAAGTAACAACATTTGCTAAGGATCTTAAAATATTCTGCATCTTAAAAACGGCGGGACAGCGGAATCTGGACTACAAATTAGGCATAGATTTTTCGTATTCTGACAGAAAGGGTAAGTCACGAATCCTAGTTTTATCGACCGTTATTGTGAACTTCGAATCATGAAATACGCTGTAATAAAGAGTGGAATACCAAATGACAAGGAGTATTCGTGGAAACCACAAGCGGAAGTCCATACCATTGAAAATAACTTCCAACTGGAAAATTCACATACTAGCTGTATACATATACATTGAAGGGATTTTAAATCTATGTACATGGAGTAGGGCCCAATCGATGTGGAAAGCAATGACACAATCACAACCATGGAGGGTAAGCGGAATTCTTTGGATAGCTACTATAAAAAGTACTAGAAGTACTTTTGGAAGGCAAGTTAATTAAAAACCAGTGAGCGAAGCAGTATAGTCGGATGGGGCCGACCATACAATACCCTACACAACTTCCACGGAACTCTAACTTTATGCGGATGTTTATTCTGGGCCTTTTGCAATATTTCGCGATATTTGCACCCTATTGTCGGATTAGACGTCATCACAGCCTCTTTCTACACAGACATATATTCTGAATATTACTAATATTCAGTACAGCCCCTCTAATTACTTGTCCAGATTCCCTTCACCGTGGGCTGTGTTGTGATGTTCGGCTTATAATTGTGGCCTATAGATCGACTCGAAAAACACACAAAAAAAAAATAACTTTTCGGTCCACTTCATTCCAAAATTATTATCTAATCATCACCGAAAATTAGAGGCGTTGTCTTTGACCATACCAGGACCCTCGTTGAAAATTTCAAACCGGTCAGCGCTATATTTTCGCCCCTTAGTGTGGTATTAAATTATTAAATAATATCTCAGTACGTAAGCACCTGTAAATATTTAAGTGTAACTCCCACATCCGAGTACATACGACAATATAATTGGTATCAATTTAAAGGCCAATCACTCCTCTTGGAAGGTCTATGTCCTTCAGGAGTAAATTAATACGCTATAGAATACAATTTTTGTAAATTGTCACATAAAAGTCTGGGTCCATTTGGCCCGCTAAATATTGACCGATCTTCATCAAAACAGGCATGCTTATTCTTTGGCTCGATAGCCTTCTCCATGTAAATTCGCGATGTTTGGACCATAATTGCCGCGTCTAGAGCGACCAGAAAATCAGACAAAAATAAAGTTTTTGGTCCATTTCATCCCCTAAATATTAACCGATCTTTACCAAAAACAATAGTGGTCTTCATTGGCCAGAACCCGTCCTACATGCAAAATTTCGTGAAAATTGGTCCATAACTGTGGCCTGTATTATGTTTACAAATTATAATGGATAGACGGACGGACGGACACACATGTCTAGATCGACTCAGCTAGTCGATCGTCAGATATGACGATCGGTATACTTAAAGGTGGGTCTAGGACCAATATTTCGCGGCGTTACAAACTTTTGGGGCTGGACAAAGCTATAATACCCTGACAACATAGTTGTGTAGGATATAAAAATACAGGAAAGACGAATTATCCATAAAAAATGTTGAAACGACAAAAGTGGCCAATATAAATAAATGTGAATCGCATTGAACCCTCCTGTGCCTGCACCAAATCAACTGATAGTTACTTTTGCGGAGCAAACCGACAAATAGTAAAACTCTACAAGAACGAGATTCTTGGTGTCTCGTATTGCTCAAATGTAGAGTCACTTTTGTTTGAAAATGTGCCTAGAACTTCAAGAACTGAAAACTGTAGTGACTCAGGTTAAACAAAAATGGACGAGGACCTTGAATATGCTGAAAATGGCGCATGATATATTTAAGGGGGCTATGTAGAAACATACTCTTTATGGAAAAATTTCATTGAAGAGGTTAGTTACAAACCAAGGTCCTAGAATACCTCCAAGGTCCCGGATACTTCGTATTGCTAAAATGTAAAATCATTTTTTTTGAACCATAAAAATACCTATAAAGGAGATGAACTCCAAAATATTGATCTATATCGGTGGAAAACTTTGACTAAAATATATTGGAAGATTTGACATCCCATGATAATCCAAAAAATCAAAACACTGACATTTGGAGGTATCCTTACATCGGGGTTAACCTACAAAGAGGACCAATATTGTAGAAAGATTTGCTACACAATAGGATCCCAAAATATCATATGTTAGAGAATTCCGGGTAAAAAATTACCCATAATACCGAATATTGTGGGACGTACAGTTAAGGGATCTATAGCAAAATTTGGAACGATATATCCCATTTTCAGCAATAAGCATTCTAGTAGTAACAATGTATGTGCACAATTTGTATACCTTACACAACTATGTTGTCAACGTATTGTAGCTTTGTGTGGCCCCAAGAGTTTATAACGTCAAAATATTGGCTCCAGACCCACATTTTAGTATTACGATCATATCTCTACTAGCTGAGTCCATCTAGCTATGTGTGTCCCTTCGTCCGTTTGTCCTCTATAATTTGTAAACATGTTCCAGTCCATAGTTATGAATCAATCATGAAATTTTGCATGTAAGGTCGGTTCTGGCCTAAGAAGACCTTTATTGCGATTGGTTAATATTTACGGGATCAAATAGACCAAAAACCATATTTGTCTCTTTTTCTCGTCGCTCTAGACGCCACAGTTATGACCCGAATATTACGAAATCTTACACGGAGAAAGGGGTATGACCATGCAATAAGCATGATGAAAATCGGTCAATAATTAGCCAGTCAAATAGACCCAGACTGAAAAATGAAAAAAAAAAAATTTTGAACACAAAAGTTAATCCAAAAGATTGATCCTTAAATATATACCAATTATATTGGTGTATGTCTTCGAAGCTATATTTAAATATTTACTATGCTGATTACCTATGCTGACATTGTTTAATATTACCATATTCACACTATAAGGCGGCAATGTAGCGCTGATGGCTGGGAATTTTTTCTGGAGACTCCAGTTATGGTGAAGGAATAAACTTGCCCGAAAACTTAATATTTTCTGGTTTTCTTGTCGCTCTACACGCCACAATTATAGGCCGATCATTACAAATTTTCCATGGGGAAGGGGCTCTGACCTATTAATTGGAATAAATTATCGGTTAATATTGTACGGGTCAAATGAATCGAGACTTTTGTGTCTGAAATGCCAAAAATCGAATCTTATGGCGTAAATGTTCTCTCTGGAAATACGTGATTCGGAAAAGATGCCGTTGACCTCTATTCGGCCAACAGTGCGCAAATATACACGCCACAATTATAGGCCGATCATCACAAATTTTCCATGGGGAAGGGGCTCTGACCTATTAATTGGAATAAATTATCGGTTAATATTGTACGGGTCAAATGAATCGAGACTTTTGTGTCTGAAATGCCAAAAATCGAATCTTATGGCGTAAATGTTCTCTCTGGAAATACGTGATTCGGAAAAGATGCCGGCGTATGAATGTGTAGCTGTTGACCTCTAGTAAAAAAATAGTAAAAGTTCTGTGCTTGATGTGTAGAGTATCATAAGGTCGACGTTGTCAGTGATTTTAATTTTTTATTTGATTCCAACCAGTAAGTATATACTCAAAAATGTCAAGCGATAGTTTCAAGAAGTATTGAAGATATATCCGATTTATGGTATAAACTATAGCTGGCGGTCAGAGGACCTTGAAACAGCCACGGTAACTCAATAACTATTAATCCAATCAGTTTCAGATTGTAACATGTAATTCTGATATAAAACAATCGTATTGACTACGTTAAGTCCAATCGGTGAATACTTTCTTTATTCTTTTACTTGGTTTGGGACCAAAAAGTGGGTTTTTCAAAAAAAGTTGCAATATTCATATTTCAGATAACTCCGTTGGAGTTTTTGGTTTCCGATCACGTCGACGCCTAAAGAAGGACATTTCTAGCCCTTCTTTTATTTAATTTTTTAGTTAGCTATGTAGGGGAGACTGGTACACCTCGGGGCACCTTCGGCAATCGCGTTTTCGATATGAAGCCCGCACCGTACATCACTAGTTTTGACTTTTTTACAAAACTGTAAAATTTTTTAACTAATATTGATTTTTTCTACATGTTGAATAAGTACTGAGATATGGAGCTCTAAACAAAAAGTGCCGAAGGTGCCCCAGTCTCCCCTACCAGCCTTGTTAAAATTCATATTTTTATTTACCTGTCGTTTAACAATTTCCGAAATTCTGAATCGTGAATGGTTTAAAGGGTCATGGTCATTTCCGGCCCAAAGCCTCTAATCATTTACAGTACCAAAGAAGATTTTTTACACGAATTATCTCAGGGATGTAACTACTATTTGATGGTTCGATTGGTCCTTCGATAAACACATTTACTCATTTTTTACAATCGATTTGCAAGAATGAAATGTTTTAATCTTCCGTCGGAATTTTCCATGGCTATAGAAAAAAATTGAGAAATGTCGGTTAATGGAAGCCATTTGCTACAAAAAAGCCAAATATATCTCAGACATTCCAATTGTCAGATAAATTTGAATATATATTTTTTTTCTAAATTGCATATTTTCTTCTTTTTGCAACATGATAATATGAAGCCCTTCTATATAATGTAGATTAAAATAAAAAAATAATAATGTGATACTATTAGTCCTAATATTATCATACCTTCCTCGCTGGTATTTCTTTTGCCTGTTTGAATTAAATTTCTTAGAAGGAAGTTCTAATTCCGTTTAGGGAGATACCCAAAAATTGAAATAAAACTTTAAAATTTTAAATTCAAATTGTTACTTCAAAACAAATAAACGTCAAGGTAAACATTTCATTATTATTACTCTGAAATAAATTATGTCCTCCTCCCTTTTACATGACAAAGTAACAAATTGGGGCATATCCGTTTAGTTTGCTCTAATTTCCATATTTTTTTTTCTGTGTAACCTTTGTTGAGCCACAAAAAAAGTAAAAAAAAATAATAATAAAAAAACAGAAAAATTTCACACCACAATAACAAAGAATGAAACCCAACGAAACATAATCACACGTTTCCGCTTCCGCACCATTTTTTTCGTGTTCTGTTGCTATTCAAATTTGTTTTGGAAATTCGAAATACCGCAACATCAAATGGTGATTTAAAGCTTGTCCTTGTTTCTGATTCTCCCAGACCAACAGAATGTCAATGGAGTTTATTGCGCAAAAAATCCCCATGCTTCCGTTACCCAAAAAAAAGAGAAAAACCAAATCAGAAAAAACACAACAACGAACAACAGCAGCCATGAGATGTTGTAAATGTCATGCCGAACAAACCTCCTGTGTGAATCGAAAAATATAACCAGAAAAAAATAACACACAAAATGTATAACTACGCGACTTTTTGTTGTTGTACAACAAGCCTCCCAGCGACAATGAATTCAAATGACTTATGTCTGCTTAGCCTCAACGCCATGACTACCATCATTATTATCAGTATCATCTGAATGCGATTGAGGAGGCTGGTGTTGTTGCTGCGGCTGCTGATGATGTTTATCACTGAATTCTTTGTCACCTTCGCGTTCTTCGTCGTCGTTGTGTTTATCCTGGCTGGCCGTTTGTGTTTTAACAAATTTTTCTATGGTCTGCTTGGAACGTGGTATGCCACTCGTCACAATATTTGATATGGTTGTGGTGGTGGTGGTTATAATGGTCCCATTATCATCGGTACAGGTAGTGATGGTACGGCTTAATGCCTCATCATTTAGTTGGTCAAATATTTGTTTGTGTGAGCCACCGGCATTTAATAAACGTTGGAAGATCTCTTCGCCGGTCTCTTCGGAAACCGGTTTAATGGATGATGATGATGTCGATGAGGTGGTCTCTGTTGTGCGGGATGGTGTAGATACATTAGAGGCTATAATTATTCTATGTTGTTGTTGTTGGTGTTGTGGTTTAGTATCAGGTTGTGTTGTTTTGGAGGAACTATCATCGTAATGGACTGGGGTTATTGTCTGGGTTGTTTGCTTCGTCTCATCTTCGCCATTATCATCACCTTCATCATCGATTAGTAAATTTTCTACAGATTTACGCAATTGTTTTGTTATCTCGGCATATTTCTTTTGCTCTTCCAGCAATTTCTCCAAAGTTATCACAGAATCATCTTCTTTAGGTTTGGCCTCTTCCTTAGCTGCCGTTGTGGGGTTCGGAACCTCAACTTCTTTATGGCCACTGTCCATGGCTTCCGCCGCCTCCTTCATGGTATTATAGGTTTGAGATTTTTGCAATTGGCCCGGTGTATTAATGTTACGATTCTCAATAACTTTGGCACCATCAACGAAGCTGATGTGTATGGTCTCATCATCGTCATCTTCGTCATCGTCACTGCTATCACTGCTTTCAGAGTCCTCAGTATCATCGGATTCTTCATCGTCGTCGTCATCATCATCATCTTCCTCATCGTCAATGCCCTCTTCTTCCTCCTCCTCATCATCTTCTGGCTCATTTTCCATCTGCATTTCAGTGGCATCTAAGTCATCATCATTATCCCCCTGCAATAAATGTTCCCGCAATCGTTGCATGTTATTCCGATTACTATCCCTTATCAATTCATTGATAATATTTTCATTGCCATTATTATCTTGGGCCGTCTGTACCGTATGGGTCAATTGACGACGATAATTATATTCATGTTGATCTTCCTCCTCCTCATCATCATCGGTATAGGCCTCATTGGTATCTTTATCCTCTTCCAGACTTCTTTGTAAATTATATTTCACCCTTTCATTCTCCAGCAGTTCTTCCAAGACATTTTTCATTTTGGCATTCAAGGAGAGCTCTTCGCGGGGTTTACTTGCCGCCGCCGAAGACGAAGAAGATGGTAATACAAATGTTTCACTACGCATAACCTGAGTGTGGACATGATCAACTTCCTCCTCACCAACCTCATCCTCTTCATCATCCACATCAAACGATGGATATTCACTATATTGCGGACGGCTAATGGCAATACTTTCCACCTGACCCTCACCAGCTATCAAAGGATTCACCACCTGCACTATATTCTGAGTTGTGGTGGTGGTCGTGGTAGTAGTTGTGGCCTCTCCATCCTCTTGTGATGCCATTTTTCTCATCGCTGGCATCACAACTTCTTTCGACAAAGTTTGATGCATGGTAATGGTATTAGGTTTTATTGTAACCTTACCGCTTGTCGAGCCCACACTCTCCAATGATGATGGACCAAAGAGACCCGTACTACTAATACTATCCAATTCGATTGATGGTAATTCATCGTCATCATCGGTGCGTAAAAATAATTTCTCTGTGTTTGCCTGGACGGTTACAATTGATGCTGTATCCGTTTCTTCGCCCTCATCGTCATCTGTAGATGCTGGTGGTAGCAAAACCACTTCCTCGTCTTCCGGCTGCTGTGCAATTTTTATTACCTCGTCGTTCGGAGCAACATCCGTTGGTTCTTCGCCATCCACATAGTTTTTAGTTATTTGAAACTTTTCTAATGTCTCAACAACAGTTCTACGAATTTGAGGCATTGGAAGTATTTCAGCTTCTTTAATAGCATCTTTGGCCATGCCATCATCATCATCGTAGTCAGCATCTTTGCATGTGGCTGTTGTTGTATGTTGTAACAACATCTGGTCCTCAACCTCGGGCACGAACTGCAGTGATGCATTTGGTGTTTCAGCTCCATCGTCATCCTTTTCGGGGTCTTGCAATTCTAATGAGATTATCTTCTCTCGACTAGTTTCCACCTGAATAAAGTTGTAAGGAGATGTAAATTTTTATGTTTTCTTTTTTCTGTGTGTGTGTATGTATATAGTTTTTTGTTTTCAAAGAAAATTATTTTTGCAATAAAGGTATAAGAAGTAGAAAAAAATAAAAAATAAAGAAAGCAAAAGTAGCGAAGAAAAAAAATAAAAACAAAAAAGTAGTGAAATAAACGCAGCTATGAGCAGCAACAGCGTGTGGTATGTATGTATATATGCAAGTACAGTGGAGAACATTTAAAACGATTCATAATGGTCTGATACCATGATTATTAAAAAATCCGATTGTCTCGATGATATGCGAAACCCTTAAGACATACTATTTTTCATAAGATAAAGTTTGGATTTTGTAAAATAATATTTTCCAAGAATAATCCTGAAGCTTGGATTTTTAGGAAAAGTGTGGATTTTTAAAGAATATTTTCTAAAGAATAGTTTTTTTTTTCGATTTTGTAGAGCATATTTATTTCATGGAGAGGCTATCATGAAGCTTTTTTTTTCAGGGAAAGACTAGTTGCGTGGTTTGTCTAAAAAATATATATTTCAAGGACCGACTAACCTGAAACATGGATTTTTTCGAAGAGATATATTTATCAGAAAAGTTGATTTTGAAAAGAATATTTTATTCAGGAAGAGACTAGTCTGAAACATGTTTTTTTGGAGAGAGATGTTTAAAGATTTTTTTTCAGGGAAAGACTAACCGGAGCAGAATACAGAATAATTTTTCACGGAAAATAGTAGGAAGAGACCAACTTTATGCCTGAACAGTCAATCTGAACCCTTAAAACACAATATTTTTTCGAAGAGAGAGAGAGACGCACCTTCTATCTTAAGAGTTGATTGTCTAAACAATATTGACTATACTGAAACTTGGATTTCAAAAAAACAAATGTTTTTTAATGGAGATGGAGATTCTAATCAGAATGCTGTATTTTTAAAAGAATATATTTTTCTGATAATAGAATTAATCTGAAAATTTATATATTTTTTAAGAAACGAATCCGAAAAATGTATTTTCTGAGAGAGAAAAATTTGAGGTTTGGATTTTCTAATGAATATTTTTTTCAAGAAGATATTAATCGTAATATGTGTATGTGTTTAAAAATATTTGTTCAGGGGAGACTAACCTGATGAGTGTTTTTTTTTTTAGAGGGAGACTAACCTGAGTCTTGGATTTTTGCAAGAAATTTTTTGAAGGAATTAGTTTCAAGGAACATTCTAAAGCGGGATTTTTTAAGGATAATATTTAAGGACATCATTGGTTTTTTAAGAATCATGGTTCATTAAAAACCATGGTTTTTTTAAGAATAATTTTTAAGGACTGAATTATGTCGTGGATTTTTTTAATACATTCTAAAAACTTCATTAAGGCGTGGATTTTTTAAGAATATTTTTTATGGCTTCTCTAAGGCGAAGATTTCTTAAGGACTTCATTAAGGCGATTATTTTATTCTTTAAGGCGTGGGGTTTTTCAAAATAAATTTTAAGGACTTTATTAAGATGTGGATTATTTTTACAAATAATTTTTAAGGAATTCTTTAAGGCGTGGATTTTCTGCAGAATAATTTTTAAGGACTTCTTTAAGAATATGATTCTTTTGAAGAATAATTATTAGGGACTCCTTTAAGGAGTTCACTTCTTTAAGGTGTTAATTTTCATCGGAATATTTTTAAGGACTTCTTTAAGAATATGATTTTTTTGAAGAATAATTTTTAGGGACTTCTTTAAGGAGTGAAGTTTCTTTGGAAAAAATTTAAGGACTATTTTAAGAAGATGATTTTTTGAAAAATTCTTTATTAAGGATTTTTTTAGATGAGGAGATGATTTTTTTAATAATAATTATTTAGGACTTCTTTAAGGAGATGATTTAGTGAAGAATAATTATTAAGGACTTTTTGAAAAGATGGTTTTTGAAGAATAATTATTAAGGACTTGAGGACTTTATTATAGCGTGGATTTTCTTCAGAATAATTTTTAAGGACTTCTTTAAGAAGATGATTTTTTGAAGAATAATTATTAATGACTGCTTTAAGGAGATGGTTTTTTTGAAGAATTATTACTAAGAACTTCTTTAAGGATATGTTTTTAAAGAATAATTATTTATTAAAAAAAGTTTTTATTTCTTCAGAGTAATTTTTAAAGATTTGTTTAAGGCGTGGATTTTTTAAAATAATTTTTAAGGATTTCACTAAGACGCAGATTTTTTAAAAACAAAATTTAAGGCCAGCATTAAGGCATGGATTCAAAAAAAAAAAAAAATATGAACTCCATTAAGCCATGGATTTTTAAAAACTAAATTTTAGGCACTCTCTTAATGCGTGGATTTTTTAAAAATGAATTTTAGGGACTCCATTAAGGCGACAAGTTTTTTTAAGAATGCTTTTTAGGGACTACATTAAGGCGAGAAGTTTTTTAAGAATAATTTTTATGGACTTCATTAAGGCGAAAGGTTGTTTAAGAATAATTTTAGGGACTCCATTAAGTCGAGAAGTTTTTAAGAATAATTTTAGGGACTCCATTAAGGCGAGAAGTTTTTTAAGTATAATTTTTAGGGACTCCATTAGGGCATGGTTTTTTAGGAATAAGTATATAGGGATTCATTAAAGCGTGGAGTTTTTTTAAGAATACGTTTTTAGGTCTACATTAAGGCTTGGGGCTTTTAAGACTCATTTATAAGGACTTATCTAAAGAGCCACTTTAGACACTTCCAATGATCGTCATTTTTCAAAAGAATATTTATATGAGGCAGATTTTTTTTTATTTTTTGTTTTGTTTAGATATTTTTCGGATTTTTCCAGGAATCAGGATTTTTTAGTATATTTATTAGCACTTCCCTGGATCTCAGAAATTTTAAGAAAGTCTTTAGACCGTAATTAGGGCTTTGTATATTTTACGAATCTTTTTTAAATACTCCCAGAAGCCAGGACTTTTTCAGGAATATTTTTAAACACTTTCCAGGGGCGGGGATTTTTCAAATAATAAGCTTAGGCTGTTCGTAGGACTGTGTATTTAATGTGTTCATTGAAGCGTTGGTTATTAATAATATTTTTTAGTACTTTCCAGAATGGTGGATTTTGAAATAAGTTGCAAGGCAACCTGAGCATGGATTAAAGAAGAATATGGATAAAAAAATGTTAGGCACTTCTCAGTAGCGTGGATTTTTTTAAAAGACCTTTATATTGAAACACTTCACCAGTTCGTGATTTTTTAAAGAATATATTGAAGCTCTTCCCAAGGTCGTCGGGTTTTTTAAGAATAGTTTAAGGCGCTTTCCCGTTATTTTTTCAAATGTTTAAAAGCACTTATAAAGGTCATAGATTTAATAAATAATCATTAGAAATCTCCCAGGGGCGTGCATTTCTAAAAAAATATATTTTTTTATAATCTTCAATGGAGCCTGGATTTTTAAAATGTATAGAAGATTTTTAACAATTTAAATTTTTTAATGGCAATTTATAAGCTTCTAGGACACATATTCTTGTGGAATGTTGTTCTCTATTCCCAGGAGTGTAGATTTTCAAAGAATGAGTTTTATGTTCATTTCCTGGGGGTGTAGATGTAAGTTGTTTCCAGGATAAAGCGACTTTTCAAAGAAAATGTTTTTCTCTATTCCCAGGAGTGTAGATTTTTTTCAAAGAATGTGTTTTATGTTCATTTCCTGGGGGTGTAGATTTTTTGCCGTTCCCAGGATAAATAATTTCCCAAAGAATATAATTTACAGTACATTTTATAAGGCATATTTTAAGTTGATCTAAGGTCCATGATTTTGTGTAATATGTTAAGTTTTTAAGGAATACTTTTTTGACGGATATATTTTACCAAATGTTTTGGAAGCCTGAATTTGTTTTAAAATTTAAATAATAAATTGAATTTCCCAATTATCCTATTTTGCAAATATTCTCCACTGTATGCACGCATGCATACATACATTTGCATTAGCAACATTCTTGCATTACGTGTTTCCTGTACATGTCTTTCTAAGGTATTTTCTTATATATGAATACCCATATATGTATATATTTGTGTGAATGCCTGTGTGAGCGCATATATTTATGTATTGGTGGGTGAAGTTTGAGAGAGAGAAAAAGTTGTTTTTGTGGAAAGATATTGTAAATTTACTTGAATGTGTTGAGCATATAAATTATTTAAAAGTAAAATGTTTCTTGCATTACGAAAAACTATACATACACATGGGTGTGTTTGTCAGTGTGAGAAAAAGCACGAAGAAACTAGAAAACTATACATATATGTACATATACAAGCTATAATATTAAAACTAAAGTGTTTTAGATTTATTCGAGTGACCCCAAGAAGTAGTGTAAGCTCCAAGATACACAATATATTTATTATTGATAGTTTTTCGTTTCTTTCGAAAACAGCAAGAAATTAAATTCGATTTAAAATACAAATTTAAACAAAACTAACACAAATGTAATAAACCACATGCATTAAGCTGCATAAAACAAAAAGGTCCCTTTGTACAATATTCTGAAAATGTCATCTAAAAATATAATAGAAATTAATTTTAGTTTACCACAATAACCGCAACCATAATTTACATAAGCTTAATCATATTTTCGTATGCATGCACACCACGTTTGTATATACAACAACAATAGCAACAAAAACAAAAAGTATTATAACTAAAACCGCCAAAAACCCATCATACTGTGATAATTCTATTAAAGGCAGAAGCATTTTTATTTAAAAAGCATAACGAAAAAGTTAAGTTAATCTAACATAATTATCTGAAGGTCAAAACGTTTTTAATTTTTTATTTTTTGTTTCTGTTTGTTTGTTTATAAACTTTGCTTCGATATACATACATACATTTATTATCGATATTAACAGCTAATTATACGGTTTAATGGCTTGTCTTTACCAAATAAACACAATTTAATTATATTTTTAACGAAATTTGATAATAATTATGGCAATAGATAAACGAAAATGGTTATAAAAAAATTCGAGTGAGATTTATGAATATTTGCTTCGTTGACATTGATACTGAAAGTGGAACAGATAAATTTGGAAATGAAGATCACGGTTAGGCAATGAAAATCTCTATACGATCTTTTCTGTAAATGGACATCTAAACATAGAATACCTTTTAAAAATCTGCAATCTGAGAATATTAGAAGTCCTCATCTCTCACTCTTATCATTACAATATTTTTAAATAACCATCATATTAAAAGGAAAAACATATTATTCGAAAGTAGAACATATTTTCGAAAATTTAATTTAAAGTTGTTAACATCTGAAATAACCTAAATATTGTGTCCAATTAAAGGCTATCATTAGACGATGTTGGTATTATCAAGTTCTAGGTCTCAGCGACCGCGAAATTAAATTTAAAAAAAAATATATGCCTCCAAGAACTGACTAATCATCATAGTGTTCGGATCGCACCAGGAGAACAAAGAAGGAGAGTTTTTAAACCAGAAACAAAGACCAACAATAATCGAAGATAATGTGGAGTTTACGGAGTAATCTGTCTACTTACTACGAGCCAATCTAGTCCGGACGTTACCCGAATGACGAGGAGAGAAGGAAATCGGTTGTCTTCTTGTGAGGTATTAACACTTCATCGATCATGAGTTATATTCTTCCAGTCGTAAATATAAGGTTTTTGAGTTACACAGCTATATCTAAATCTCAAACGTGAAGATCGTTTGAGATTTAGATATAGCTCCCTTATATACATATATTATGTCAAATTTCTTGCAAATCGAAACATATTTAGGCACTTGTGCACCATTTACATTAAATCGTACAAAACTATATATGTGAGCTATATTTAAACCTCTACCAATTTCCACGAAACTTGCCAGACATAATTCTAGGCTAAATTCAGTAAATTCAAATTTCGTGAAAATTGAAAGATGTATAGGCACTTTGGTGCACCATTTACATTAAATAGGACGAAACTTATATGGGACCTATATTTAAATCTGGACCGATTTTCAGAAAACTTGGCTGAAATTATTCTAGGATCAATTATGTACGGTATGTCAAATTTCGTGCAAATCGAATGATATATTGGGACTTTAGTGCACCAATTACATTAAATCGGGCGAAAATATATATATGTATATATATATAAATCTAGACCGATTTTCACGAAATTTGGTAGACATTACTCTAGGCCCAATTCAGTATGTTATGCCAAATATCGTGAAAATCGGATGATATCTAAGGACTTTGGCGCACCATTTACATTAAATCGGACGAAACAATATATGGGAGCTATATCTAACTCTGGACCGATTTTCATGAAACTTCGCAGACATCACTCTAGGCCCAATTCAGTGCGTTATGCCAAATTTCGTGCATATCGAAAGATATATAAGGACTTTGGTGCACCATTTACATTAAATCGGACGAAACTATATATGGGAGCTATATCTAAATCTGGACCGATTTTCATGAACCATGGCAGGCATCATTCTAGGCTTAATTCAGTACGTTGTGCTATATTTCGTGCAAATCGAAGGATATATAGGAACTTGGTTGCACCATTTACATTAAATCGGACGAAGCTATATATGGGAGCTATATCTAAATCTAGACCGATTTTCATGAAACTTGGCAGGCATCATTCTAGGCTAAATTCAGTACGTTGTGCCAAATTTCGTGCAAATCGAAAGATATATAGGGACTTTTGTGCCTATATCGGACGAAAATATATATATGAGAGCTATATCTTAATCTGAACCAATTTCAATAGGGTTCGTCCTTGGGCCAAATAAGTGACCTATGCCAAATTTCATCCAATTCGGATCATAAATGCGACCTGTACCTGTACAAGTTTACATGGACAGACGGACGGACAGACGGACATTCGTAAATTCAGAAAGTGATTCTATGCATATTCTCAAAAGGAACCATGTGTCTATCTCGTTTCCTTTTGCCTGTTACAAATATATGCACAAAGACATAATACCCTGTACCACAGTGTGGTGAAGGGTATAAAAGTAACAAGTAAAAACGAAGTTCGCCTTGACTGATCTTTTTATGTCCTCCACCATGAATACAGCATTCAAAATATCTAAAATGAATGGAGAAAGTCATGGTATGCTAGGACCTTGAGCACATCGACGAAGAAGTGAGAAAAAGATTAAATTCTTAAAATACCTTGGGCCAAATAAGTGACATGTGCCAAATTTCATCAAAATCGGATCATAAATGCGATCTGTACTTTGTTCACAAAAATACATGGACGGACGGGCAGACGGACGGACATGCATAAATCGACTTAGAAAGTGATTCTATGCATATTCTCAAAAGGAACCATGGGTCTATCTGGATTCCTTTGCCTATTACAAACATATTTACAAAGACAACGCTGTCACATTGGTTAAATGGGCCACCAAAATCGAAAATTTTCTGTCAGGATTACAAACATTTATGTTGGAATTACAAAACAAATGAAATGTGAGACTATGTGGAGGATGTGTCACAAAATGGACGTATATTGAAAATATACTGTCCGGAGGTCCTCCATACTCTCAGAACTCGAAATGACCAATTATAACCATATCGGATAAACATTGCGCCTAAAACCTTCAAAGTACCGAAGATATGAGAATACGTGGATCAATATAGAACATAAAAACGTCAAATACAAATTATATCCACATCGACTCTTTAGCCCCTCATATTACTTAAAACGGGATTCCACATTGGCAATATTTACAAAACACGAACCTATTTTGAAAATGAAATCTGCAAGTCAAAATATAAGCCTAAGATGGCAGAGGACACAAGAGGCCAGGCCAGAATCTCCATTAAAGTTTGAGAATCCCGGCAAGTAAATACAATATGGGAAGGAACCGTCAGAAATTGAATTCTTCATCTTTCCTCAATTTCTTTAAATACTCGAGAATTCCATAAAGTAGGGCGACAAAATTGGTTTAGGTACTGGTTCAAAGACTACTCCATTCTCATCTGAAGTGTAATCACCCAAGTAGCTGCCATCGATTCTTATATAAAATCCTGGTTGATAGACCAGTTGGTCAAGATACACATTTTCAACTCTGAAACTCTCTCTGTGGTAGTGATTAGTCCCCTCATGCAAGATTGGAATTTTTTCATTACGGAAAATACTGGCTTACCATAGCCCGGCCTATCGGCAATTTATAACTACATATTTGTAGTATCGAGAATATCTCTGCGATTTAGGTGTAAAAAGACCCAAATCTTTAAAATCCAATGTTTTGTTCATGGAGTATATAAATATCATAGAATATGGAGCAGCCTAGATCGCATTATGTCGAATTTACACCCATATAAAATAAATTGGCTCAATATTTATGGCCGATGGACCATGGATGTTCTTTTCATGTTCAGTTAACCCTTTTTATTAGGGAAGATACGTAGGAGTTGAAATTATATACATATATATATATATATCAGGTATTAGCTCAATTTACCTGTAAACAATGTGTCTTTCTGAAAGATAAATATAATTGATAGACACAAATTGCTCCCCTACTGCATCCTTGTATGAGATTTATATACTTCAGAGATTTTTTTCTTTACAACATTTTTCTAGTAACTACCTCAAATCCCCCGGAGGCATTTTTAAAGGGGCAGACATATATCTTTGTTAAGTTAATAATCAACCAGCGACTTATGTATAAATGTATGTAGAAATGGGGTGCGAAAAGGAGAGGGTAACCTCTTCGCAACCCATATCTTGTTTGGCACCCTTATTTAAATATAGTTAACTAACCATATCCCCAAAGCGAAAAATCATACTATTCCATGTATTGGAAAATCACTTAAAATGCCAAAGGCTTCCCGCTTGCCAGACATAATCATCAGTAACAAGAAGTAGAAGAAGACGAACAACAATAGCAGCAACAACTACAACATCATCACAATCATCGTCATTATTATGCTATGTTCACAGGTACTTTAAATGCAAAAGGTATTCTCAGCTCAACAGAAAAGTTCCATTACAAATGACATTATTTATGTTCACATTACGTGTTCTTCTAAATGGCAGCCAGCTAGCTTGCAGGAGAGTAAAGCGTTTTTGTTTTTTTGGTAACTGAGATCTACTATTATGCTCTCTATATATACAAATACATCTTAAAGACGATAATATATTTTGGGTTGAAATAACATATGTATAGATAGGTAGATGGATTGATGGGAGGATGGATGGATGGATGTTTGAATATTTGCGTATGTGTGGGTGCTACAATGTTGTTTTGTTGAGATACTGCAAAATTCCAAAATAAACATCCAAATATTAGAAACGTACACATAGATAAAGTAAATGCTACTAGGAGTTTTTGTGAACAGTAGTTCGATGTAGAGGGAGGTTCTCAACTCCCAGATTTCATAAAACAAAGGGTTATTTTTTCGTAGTTTCAAAAGTATGAAACTGAAATCCAAGATCTGTCAAACTAAGTAGTTAAACCAATGATTTCTTTTCACTTGAAAGTCAGTCATTGTGCGAAAATGAATAGCTTAACTATCTCACAATGGATAAAAATAATCAAAACCTTCTACAAATACAGTGATTCTGACACACATCGTGTTTTATGAGGATATTATGTTTTACATAATCACCCAACTACGCAAGAAATTGGTAAAATTGTGAAAAGTCTGGACGATTAGAACTATTGTAAGGCCCGTATATCATCGTAATATTGTAAGGCCCGTTTCATATTCCGACGACCCGAATGTTTAGATTCTTTGTCGTTCTTAAGAATTTGGGCTGTCTTGCGACATATTAGGCTAATTTTGCATTTAGTTCAGCAACTATATCCACATAAGATGCAGTGTCGTAGATATGCGGAATGGGTGCTTGAACAACAGCCTGCGGACGGCTATTTTTCGAATAGAATTTTCTTCAGCATTGAAGTACATTTCTCACACGATGGGTATATTAATAAAAACAATTGTTGTTTTTGAGGTTCCGAGAATCTGTTGGTGCGCTCTCTGCTTCTTCGAAAACAGCGATGGAACGACTGTCGAAATTGTACATGGGGAAAGGAATCTGTTTAAAGAATAAGCATGACTGTTCTTGTGAAGATTGATCAATATTTAGCGCGTCAAATGGACCGAGACTTTTGTGTGAAAAATGGAATTTGCATGCTATGGCGTATATATATATAAGTCTGATGAATATAAATCCGAGGTAGTTGTACATACCGGGGTACGAGAGTTATGCTTGAATTTTACCGGAATCTATGTAATATTATATTGTTAAGTACTACCATTACCACACTAGAGGGCGGAAATGTAGCGCTAATGGCTAGAAAATGTTACATGACGAATTGATGGATAAAAATAATCAAAACCTTCTACAAATACAGTGATTCTGACACACATCGTGTTTTATGAGGATATTATGTTTTACATAATCACCCAACTACGCAAGAAATTGGTAAAATTGTGAAAAGTCTGGACGATTAGAACTATTGTAAGGCCCGTATATCATCGTAATATTGTAAGGCCCGTTTCATATTCCGACGACCCGAATGTTTAGATTCTTTGTCGTTCTTAAGAATTTGGGCTGTCTTGCGACATATTAGGCTAATTTTGCATTTAGTTCAGCAACTATATCCACATAAGATGCAGTGTCGTAGATATGCGGAATGGGTGCTTGAACAACAGCCTGCGGACGGCTATTTTTCGAATAGAATTTTCTTCAGCATTGAAGTACATTTCTCACACGATGGGTATATTAATAAAAACAATTGTTGTTTTTGAGGTTCCGAGAATCTGTTGGTGCGCTCTCTGCTTCTTCGAAAACAGCGATGGAACGACTGTCGAAATTGTACATGGGGAAAGGAATCTGTTTAAAGAATAAGCATGACTGTTCTTGTGAAGATTGATCAATATTTAGCGCGTCAAATGGACCGAGACTTTTGTGTGAAAAATGGAATTTGCATGCTATGGCGTATATATATATATAAGTCTGATGAATATAAATCCGAGGTAGTTGTACATACCGGGGTACGAGAGTTATGCTTGAATTTTACCGGAATCTATGTAATATTATATTGTTAAGTACTACCATTACCACACTAGAGGGCGGAAATGTAGCGCTAATGGCTAGAAAATGTTACATGACGAATTGATCCATCGATTACATGTCGTACTATTTTTACAGAACCTGTCGTCATCTTCAGAGAATGTGTCTCACATCGCAGGTCTATGACTTCGTAAATTTTTCTTATATGCGCTGAAAAAACGAATATTTAGACCTGGCAAATGTTTTCCAAAATTAAGTAGATTACTGTAAATGGATTGAGCCTGAATAAAAGTAATGTCGAATTTAGATCCATGCTATGACATAGCTCCCATACAGAAAACCCGCTTAAATGGTGCACCAAAGTCCCTGTATATTTTTCGATTTGGATCCGAAATTTGGCATAGCGTACCGAATTAAGCCTAGAATGATGTGTGTTAAGTTTCGTGAAAATCGGTTCAGATTTAGATATAGCTCCCATTTGGTTCACCAAAGACCCAAAGTTAAATCGATTGACACAACATTTTGGGCAATATACCGAAGTTAGAATAACCTAACGTGAAGAAAGTTTCATTGAAATCGGTTCAGATTTAGATATAGCTCCCATATATAGTTTCGTCCGATTTTAAGTTAATGATGAACCAAAGGCCCAATGTTAGGTCGATTAACACAAGAGTTTGCACAACGTGGTGAAGAGATTTTACTACTTTCCTTACTGGCTTTAAACTTTATGAGGATATTATGGTTTACATAAACACCCAACTAGGCAAGAAATTGGCAAAATTGTGAAGAGTCTGGATCGATTAGAACTATCTTAAGGCCCGTATATCCTTACTGGCTTTAAACTATGATTGAATCTGAACGCGTTAAACTCTATCGTGATTTCAATAGATGTACAGACGAGGAGACCAAGTGTCAATATTTTGAAAATCCGATTTCAATTTCATCCAATGTGTGAGCTATATCAGATTCGAAACGAATTTATTACAAAATTAACTCTTGCCATTCCAGAACTAAAATGAGCAAAATTTCATTTTGATCAGGCATACAGATGGAATTCATTGAATGAATAGCATGCAATCGACCAATTGTTTATGTGGAAGTGGATAGAAAACCCCCTGGCCGTTGAATCTATAATATTTCGGTTTGGTAGCCATTTTACGTTCTGTACACTTCTACCAATTCTGAATGAAACAAAAGATTAGTCGACTTTTTGTATAAATCAAAATCTTAAATTTCATTTTTGTCTCCTATTTGTTAAACATTTTTCGTTCCAGTCATTTTTTAACACCCTGCAACCAAATGTAATTATGATCTAATTACCTTCAAAATTCTACACTTTTTGACACACTGTGTCTAACAACTTCGCAATTGCAATTCACGTTGCATAGCAGAAGATTAGAAAACTCCCTAAAGTTTTTCCCTTAATTTTCTTTCAAGAAGGACAAAAAAAACAGCAACAACAAAATTTCTTCTAAGTTTTACACTGGAAAAATATTTTCTTATGTCTGTGGTTTGGTTTTATGGCAGACAATTTTAAAACCACACTCACACAATTACATGCACACCAACAACCAGCCAGCCAGCCAGCAATTCATTCGTCTTATTCTTCTTTTTGGAAACTTCATGACTAAATGGATGAAAAACTAAGTGAAATTTTCGTACTTTTTTGAAGTACTGTTTAAAGGACCTTAACTTACGTTTGGAGGGCATTATATTGATATGGTTATGCCAGCTAGCAGGAGTATTCATGCTCAAGTGAAAAAGACAACCAAAAACAAAAAAAAACGTAAAATAACAATAGAATACAAGACGAAGAGGAAAAAAAGAATATGTTAAGATGGTCTGGTCTATCCTTAGGCACTAAAGCTGTCGCTTTAAGAAGGCAACGAAGAAGGAGCAGCAGCAGCAAACTCGGCAACGCAACTGAGGAAGACAAAACATTCCAAGTTTTTTGTTGTTGTTGTATGTATCTTTCGCTGCTAAAAGAATGGCAAACAATACAAGGCAAAATTCTTTAAGCAAACCAAAGTAACACCAAAAGAAACCTCAGAACCCGTAACAACAACAACGATGACTACAATAAGATATGAACAAAGTATTGCGAACACATACACACACCCTGGCAAATTTTCAGTAACATCATATCCTTGTAAGGATGACGATGACGACGATATCCATAGCTATTCTATGCTTTGTATGTATTTTTGGATTTCTTTGTAGACGCAGGCTGGCAAGCACACAACACCCGGAACATTTTTGGTAATGTCAATACAAATATCTATGACCGGAAGCAAATTGAACAAATCTCACTAAGAAAACACCAGAACGACCGAACTAACCAACCAACCAAAAATGGAATGAAATCTTTAACCAAGAAACAAAATTGAAAACTGCTCTTGTTGCAAGGAAATTTATCAACATTGATTTTTACAAAACTACGAAGGACATTTTTGGCAGAGCAAAAAAAAATTGTTTGCTCTCTAATTTGTCCTTAAACTAACTTGGTTGGTTGAATGTACCATATTTGTAGATAAAATGTTTTGTCGTTTACAATTTTTTTGTGCAGTTCGAAATTACACTGACTGCAGACTAGTTGAAGGGGCTGTTAGATGACTGCATGTATGGTTATCGAAAGCAGTTCGCTCCTGCCATTCTAAGGTCACTGTTTGTTCACTTTCGTAAACGAAATTAAAATGTTTGTTCAGCAATTACATTTCCGGTTACAGTTGTTGCGCCACATGTCTGGTCTGGCCCGAACAAATGTTGACAAATGGAATCTATTAAAATTTGCTATTGAAAGTCAAACTTGTTGTATTTATAGAAAAAAATAATGTTTGGTCCGCAGCACCACAAAAATTGTGTACAATTTAAATTTAATAAAGTTTATTAAATCATTTTTATGTGGTTCAGGACATTATATCTTTGTAATAAGCAAAAGTACTTTGGAGAATATTCAGAGAATAACTTTCTGAGTCGATTTGATGCAAGTCCACCCGTCTGTATTATTTTCGAATGACATGCAATTTGGCACAGGTTATTTATTTAACCTAAGGACGATCCCAAATTGGAATTGTTAAAAATCGGTTCAGATCTATATATAGTTTCCGTCCGATTTCCTGTAAATGGTACACCAAACACCCAAGGTTTGTCCGATTGAGAAGATATTTAGCATAGGGTACGTAATTGAGTCTAGATAGACGTGTCCTTAGTGTGGTTAAAATCGGTTCGGAATTAAATATATCTTTCATATATTTTATCGTCCCATTCTATAAAAATTTTTGCATATCCTACCGTTCAGAAATAGGTCTAACTCTTATATTTAACTTCGGCTTTCTTGTAGATGGGGCATCAAGCTCCCAAAGTTTGTCCGGTTGCAAAGAAATTTTACATTGATTTCAGAATGGCGTGTATTAGTTTTGTCCACATAGGTTCAGAATTAGATATAGTTTTCATCCGATTTTATATTTTTGTCAGTTTTCAAATGGCACACCAAACACCCAACGTTTTTTTACAATCAGAACTAAATTTTGCATAGCGCTCTGGTTGTAAAATTGAGCCATCACAGTCACCACACCGAAATTGTCACTTTGTTGAAAAAATGTGTCTAGGACTATTAGAATATCTTTAAAGGGGCTGGACCTTTATATGGGAGAATTTTATTTCAGAGGAAATATGTAAAGAAGTTTCTAATTTATTTGGAAAAAGTACGAATACGATATACCCAAATTGGAGAATTTTTTTTACAAATAAATATCGAGTTTACAAAAATCGTTTCTTTTGTAACTAATAGTTAAATTCGATGTAGAATAATTTTGTCTTTGACGAAATACTCCTAAGATGCAGTCCTATTGAAGATTTTGACACATTTCTGCAAGGTTTTTAATTGACACTTAATAAAGTCCACAAAGAATTTTTTAACCTTAAGATTTTAAATGGGTAGGTAAATTAATACCAATACCTGCCAAGGCTTGGTATTGGTATTAATATATTTGAAGATTTAAAAAGGAAGAAAAATAATTTACAACAAATTTTTGTTGTTGTTCTTTGTGATCAAAGAAAAGTCCTTAATTCCTCACTGGAACATCGAAATCCGAAAATTCCAACGGTGTTAGAAAGAGTACATGTATGGCTTTAGTATGAACTAGGATTATTGACTTCGCACAACAATTAACAAAATGGCAGAACTTTGAAAATATTTTTTGGAAAATCGCCTATTTTTTACCACAAACTAAGTTAAAAAATAAGGAATATCTTCACCGATTGGCATTATCCTAGTTCATACGAGAGCTATATACTCCCAGAGAAACGTGTCAAAATTTGGAACCGATTGAATTATTAGTTTTTGAGTTATCGTGCCCGCCATTCGCAAAAGAGAAAAACGCGTTTAAAGTTTGAGAAGCCCTTTAGCCGTCACTTGATGCTGACACAATAAATCGGCTATATCTCTTGAGATGTTCACTTGAAATTTTGTAGGGACATTCTTGAATTAGTGTAGATTCGAATTAAATGAAACCCCCGAGAATGGGTGGGGTCCCCTTAAAAGCAGTGAGCGGACCATTAAAGTCTACCAAGGCCGACTATATGATTCCCTACACAATTACCACGGAACTCGAACTTTCTGCGGATGTTTATTCCGAACCTGGGCAATATTTCGTGATATTTGCACCCTTTTGCCCGATTAGAGGGCAACAGAACCTCTTCCTTACACTGACATATTTTTCGAATATTCCCAATATTCAGTACAACCCCTTTAATTACTTGTCCCGATTCCCTTATAATTGTGGCCTAAGATCAACTAAAACAACGCAAAAAAGTCCCTTTATCCCAAAATTATTATCTGACCATGTAACCTCAATTTCAAATCGATCAGCGCTATATTTTCTCCTATAGTGTCGTAATGGCTTACTAAATAATATATGAATACGTAACCGTCTGCTAATATTAGGTTGGAGAAAAAGAAATCCATAATTTTTATATGAACTATAGGACTTTATTTAAAATGCTTCGGAATGTCCGATTTGGGCCAAATATGCACCGTTTTGTTCTATGATTTGTTGCCATTTTAAAGGCATATCTCGATTTTATCGACATTCTTAATGACCGACCTACCTGTGCGAGGTGCATCTTTAACATCAAAAATTCCTGAATGGAATCTTCAAAACAAAAATTGAACATAATTGGTTGTTACAGTATCGGAACCATAAACAACGCCATACACAATTTTTGCCGCTAGGCTTGCATTTTCGCCTTTGTCAAAGAAAAACTGTAAAATATACCGAATATTCTTTTTGTTCACTTCAATTTTTAACACCCTGTAACGCACATCTGAATACACCAAATAAAAAACGGCAACATAATTTTTTTTTTACTGCGAAATGTCACCATTCCAACGAGCATAAATCTGAAATTTTTGATCGATAGTTTACGAGAAATCTATCAGTACAGCTATCTGCCGAAAAAAATTGTGGAATTATATTTCCCCAATCTAATATTTAAGTATAAGTAAATGTCAACCAGTCCTTTTGGATATACTATCAACTTCTCGGGTCTATGTCTTTCAGGGTTAAATATATACGCCATAGAATACACATTTTGTAATTTTTCACACAAAAGTCAGGGTCCATTTGACCCGCTAAATATTGATCAATCTTTATCAAAATAGGTGCACATATTCTTTAGCCTGATCCCCTTCTCCATGTAAAATTCGGGACATCATAGCGGCCCCTGGAATGATCAGAAAGCCAAAACAATTGGGGTCTTCATTGGCCAGAACCCATCATACATGCAAAATTTCGTGAAGATTGGTCCATGACTGTGGTTTGTATCGTCTTTATAAATTATGTATTACTAGCAGACAATGACGGTTCCAGGACCAATATTTCGCGGCGTAACAACATAGTTGTGTAGGGTATAATGATTTTTCATATTTTTAAGATTTTTGACGTTTAGGCAGATTTTCGAGTTCTGATCTCTTCTGAGACTTTGACCTGCTGTAAACCCGTTTGAAATGAGATTTCAATCATATCTGGAAAAGGGTACCGAAAATACCCCTTCAGAGGGTTGACTGAGGGTTAACGTATTTGAAAATAATATTACTCACATTTATATCATTAATATTACCAAAGGCACCATATATTTCGCGGATTTGGAGAAACGTTAAAATAAAAATTTCAAACTTAAACTTCTAGGGCTACAGAAAACTATTACACCATGACAACATTGTTTAGTAAGGTAGAATGAGTTTTCATATTTTTAAGATTGTCGACATTTAGGCTGATTTTTTGGTCTTTTCTGCGACTTTGATCTGCTGTAAACCCGTTTGAAATGAGATTTCAATCATATCTGGAAAGGGGCACCGAATATACCCCTTCAGAGGGTTGACTGAGGGTTAACGTCATTAATATTACCAAAGGCACCATACCTAAAATGCAAGGATTTCGAGAAATCCTAATACGAATATTTTCAAATGAGCTGGAAATGGGAAATATTTTTATATATTTTTAGGTTATCTCCCGATGTAAACTTTTAAAATGACGATACACGTGTCTACTATTTTTAGACCATCTAAAAAAAAATGATTTTTTTACACATTGAAAGCCCCTAGGCTTTCGTCCCTATAAGGGATTTTCAAACCCAAAACCTTGTTGCCCATCGTTATATGTATAACATGGACCTGTATTACTCCTGTTTTGCCATGAACTACTAAATTACAGAAAATTTATTGAACATGGATTTAAATTTTTACTTGTTGGTATTAGACCCATTCAAAATGCCTAATTATAGTCACATCAGTTGTATAATGCGCACGAATGCAGTATTTCATTAAAATGGACTCCATATTCAGAAGCTTTTAAGTCACCTGGATAGAAACAATCATACAATCTTCGAATGTTGTAAGAATCATTTTCAACAGTTACCGGGAATTGAAAACATCTTTTCGAACAAAATGTGATATTTAAATTTCACAACACACCAACAAATTATTTAAATTGTACATGAAGAATAACATTTACCACAATTATTATCGTAACGCATAATACAAATGCGGATAAATGCTAAGCAGATGTAAAAAACCATCGTACAAAAATAAATTGTGAATAAATAAGGAACACACAAAAAAACACGCAATTGAGTATGAAAAGAACAACACAAATCATGTAAATTATGTAAATTATATACAACAAAAATATACATAAAAATATCTAGAAAATTTTCATTCAAAATTTATCCTAAGAATTGCGTCAGAATGTTATGCTTGCCTGCCAGGCAGCCAAGTGCAACTAAGAATAGCTTACTGTGAAGAAACCCCCAATTGTGGGTGTTGTCTGTGGTGGGTGTCGTCGACAATTTCAGTGTAAATAAGAATCATCCACACACACACACACACAAACAACGTAACCATTCATTAGTGCAACATAAAGTAAAATGTGTGGGTGATTTATTGTGTGTGCGTGCTAAAATTCTACCTTGTGAAAATGATGAAAAGTGTGTGTGTGTGCCGGATGCTTTGTGTCTACTTAAAAAAAGTTATTTGGAGTGTGTTTGTGCGAAGAAATTTCTAAGAGAACATAATTATATACAGATCAAAAACAGTTTATATTTATCAACAAGTGTGTAATTTCAAATTTAGTGCATTTAAATATTTTATTTTTTTTATAAACAAAATTTGTGTTTTTAATTACACAAATCCTACGTGCATTCCAAAAATAACTTGATAGTCTAAATACACTTTAACGCAAAGATTCTAATTTTTACAAAAATAAAAACTCCAACATAATAATTGAATATTGAATAACAACTATACACAACCCTAAATCAATACACTAAAACTGAAAGTTATGAACAGTGTTTGGAAATGGATTTGGAATAGGGACACACATTCATTATATTATTACTATAACTAAAATATCCTAGTGTTTGTAAATTAACAATTATAATCGGTATGATAAGGCACAATAAGGCTGCTATGTACAAATAAATAACATTAAATAATTTATATTTCACTCTAAAACTTCATAAAACTCAAAATATTTAAATTTACCCCGACTGGGATTTGGATCCTGATTTCTATGGCATCTCAAATGTTGTAACTTCGGAAGGCTGTATAATAACAGGTGTATACCAATAAGGAAAGTACTGAAGATTCTATAGAAAAACATTTTACATACAAGAAAAAACTGCTCTGAAATGGGATTTTCTGGCGTGATGACAAATTTCTATGCTTCATATGTTTGAATTTCGCATACCTTCGATAAAAATACAAATTATCAAGTAAATACAAATTGCATTGTCCTTTATGCCGGATGAACCAACGGCGAAACGCGTTACGTTATGGTAGGTATGTAGTATTTTCTCTTTATTGCAACTTCGAGCAGCCATTTCTTCTTGATAAGCGGGAATAAAAAGAAGTTATTACGTTCCGAGTATTCACATTTGAGCCGTTCAAAAAGCCGATATGTAAAGGGTGCGAAAACTTCAAACGAACAAATGGTGGTGCACCACTCAGAATTGGCCGCCCTACGTTGCTCAAGTCACCTCATGACCAGTTTTTTTTTTCTAACAATCCAATGATCATTTGCTTCGAAGTGATTTTGTCCACAAACAACTTTTGTTAAATTTGTCTCGTCTTCGAAGCACTCTTTTGCGATAAATTGGCCTTCGTTACTCAAGTCACCACATGACCAGTTGTTCCGAATAATCCGATGATCATTTGTTTCGAATGCGAAACGCATCACATTATGGTGGGTATGTAGTATTTTATCTTTATTGCAACTTCGATCAGCCATTTTTTCTTGATAAGCGTTAATAAAAGGAAGTTATTACGTTCCGAGTATCAACATTTGAGCTGGTCAAAAATACAATAATTTGAGCCGTTATGTAAAGGGTCCGAAAATTTCAAACAAACAAATTGTGGTGCACCACTCAGAATTGGCCGTCCTACGTTGCTCAAGCCACCACATGCCTAGTTTTTTTTCTAACAATCCGATGATCATTTGCTTCGAAGTGATTTGTCCACAAACAACTTTTGTTAAATTTGTCTCGTCTTCGAAGCATTCTTGTTGCGATAAAACACGTCAATTGTTGGGAAAGGTGAACCGGGGAATAGGTTCCCGAGTTAAGTTCATAGGTATTTCTCTATCGCTGATTTTTGTGGCTTCCTCCTCTTCGATAAAACACGTCAATTGTTGGAGAAGGTCAAAGCCTATCATAAATGGAATCAGTTTTGTTGCAGAAGACTTCGAGCATGCATTTTGTCGAACACCATTGCCTTTTGTAATTGAGGAATCTCTATTCTATCTATCTTCATCAGCATGTGTTTCATTGCCTCATTTATGGTGACAATGATTGCCACCAAATTGCTCGGTGTTTCAGTTTTATTTGAGGACTCCAAATCAAGCATTAAAATCCAAATTGAATTCGCAGCTGCACTGATCGATTGAGTACCTTTCATGCAACAGTGGATCTAAACATTAGGTAATGGCCTTGAATTCCAGATGTCCAGATCAATGAGGTCCCTTTCTTGCAGCATATGCTCTATTATCTAATCGATTGAGTACCTTTCATGCAACAGTGGATCTAAACATTAGGTAATGGCCTTGAATTCCAGATGTCCAGATCAATGAGGTCCCTTTCTTGCAGCATATGCTCTATTATCTAATTTTTTTACGGAATCCGCCACCTCCGTAGGGTCTATTTTTCAGGTTACCGGACGTCGTATTTTTGCGGATCAATGCATGCCAGCTCTTCTCTGGCAATCTTCGCATAAGATGGTGACTTCTTACCAATTGTTGGTGCCTTTTCATCTTACGTAAAGGCCATTTGGTTCTTTTGGGATAATCTACCTTTAGGGAAAATTCCGAAACATTGTTCGACTACTGGATGTTAAAGCCAGCTTCAGTCGATGGATTATCATGGAAATCTCCATCCACTTTGGTTTAGCTACACTTTATCCTTATATTAGCCGACGGAAGGCTCTATTTCATTTTTGTGGGTTTGGCATTTGTCTGCTCTTCGACAGACCTAATCCTCGTCGTCGCTTCCTAGGAAGTAGAGGTTAGTCAGTTTTAAGCTTTTGAGCAGTGTTACGGCTGGGAATTTCAAAAAAAAAAAGTTGAACAAAAAGTTGTATTGAAAAAAGTCGACCAGCATGTCCGATAGCATGTCAGATACCCTTGGAACTCAGGAACGTAGTCGAATCCAAATTAGTTTGAATTGACACATAAAAAGAAAATACAAGTCAACAAAAACATGGAAAAAATTCACACAATGCTTAGAAAGTTGCACACAGAGCCATTGGACATCAAAAAGGTTGCAAATTGTGACGATAACCCTGCTTTTGAGCATCAGTTTTCTGTTCGCAATTTTCCCCGTCTCATCTCATGGCCTTTGCGCCCCGGATAGCTGTTTTTCATGTCGTGTGTTTAACCATGTCTTTGCTCACTCCTACCACCATATTATCAGGCTCTTCACTACTCCTACGACGGTTATATTGAACTTACTCTCGGGGTTCAGACTCGGAGTTTTAGATAGAGTCCCGTCGTCTGTTGAAATACCGATATGTTCGAAATATTACTGATAGAGTTTTGCAAATGGGGTATATCGGTCGACATTTTGGTATAGTCCACGGACACGTTTTAGGTATTCTGTGTTCTCCTCGGGTGTACAATATTATCCCCAAAAATTAAAGCTATTGAACCACATTTTATCATATTCCTCCGAAAGTTCGCAAATATATAAATTTAGAAACAGATTTCAATTAAACCAGTAAGGAAAGTAGTAAAGTCGGACGGGGCCGACTATATGATACCCTTCACCACTATGGGTATATTAAACAGGATTATTAGCATGAAATTGGATGAAATAAAATATGTGATATTTATCTAAATATGAATCTACGTAGATCTATCCATAAAGTATGAAAATCGACTTCAAACAAATATAAATAGGTCATTCGTTGGGCTATGTCTGTACTTCTACAAAACGCAACTACATAAATCTATGCTCAGTTTTGTACGTTGTGCAAAATTTGATGTCAAACTGACTAACATGAGGATGCCCAATTTACTTGAAATCGGGCGAAAATATATATGGAAGCTCTATCCAAATATTAAGCGATTTCAAACAAACTTGTCACAGGTTAGGTTATACTAATTTCAGAACGTTTTGTTCCTATTGGTTCCTTGGTGCGTCAATTACCTTAAATCAATCTATAATAAAAGGGAGCTATATCTAAATCTGGACCGATTTTCATGAAACTTGGCAGACATCATTCTAGACTCAATAAAATACGTTATGCCAAATTTCGTGCAAATCGAAGGATATATAGGGACTTTGGTGTACCATTTATATGAAATCGGACGAAACTATATATGGGAGCTATACGTAAATCTTGACTGATTTTCTCAAAACTTGGCGGACATCACTCTAGGCTCAATTCAGTACGTTATGCCAAATTTTGTGCAAATCGAAATATATATAGGGAATTTGGTGCACCATCTACATGAAATCGGACGAAACTATATGTGGGAGCTATATAGAAATCTGGACTGATTTTCACGAAACTTGGCAGACGTCATTTTAGACTCAATTCAGTACGTTATGCCAAATTTCGTGCAAATCGAAAGATATATAGGGATTTTGGGGCACCATTTACATGAAATCCGACGAAACTATATATGGGAGCTATATCTAAATCTGGACCGATTTTCACGAAACTTGGCAGATAACATTCAAGACCTAAATGATTAGGCTGTACCAAATTTCGTGCAAATCAAAAGATATATAGGGACTTTGGGGCACCATTTACATGAAATCGGACGAAACTATATATGGGAAATATATCTAAATCAGGACCGATTTTCATGAAACTTGGCAGACATCATTCTGGGCACAATTAAGGACGTTATGCCAAATTTCGTGCAAATCGAAGGATATATAGGGACTTTGTGCACCATTTACATGAAATCGGACGAAACTATATATGGGAGCTATATCTAAATCTGGACCGATTTTCTCGAAAGTTGGCAGACATCATTCTAGGCTCAATTCTGTACGTTATGCCAAATTTCGTGCAAATCGAAAGATATATAGGAACTTTGGGGCACCATTTAGATGAAATCGGACGAAACTATATATGGGAGCTATATCTAAATCTGGACCGATTTTCTCGAAACTTGGCAGACATCACTATAGGCTTAATTCAGTACGTTATGCCAAATTTCTTGCAAATCAAAAGATATATTGGGACTATGGGGCACCATTTACATGAAATCCGACGAAACTATATATGGGAGCTATATCTAAATCTGGGCCGATTTTCACGAAACTTGGCAGACATCATTATAGGCCTAAATGATTAGCCCGTACCAAATTTCGTGCAAATCGAAAGATATATAGGGACCGTTTACATTAAATCGGTTAAATATATATATGGGAGCTATATCTAGATCTTAACCGATTTTTCCCAATTTCAATAGGGTTCGTCCTTGGGCCGAATAAGTGACCTATGCCAAATTTCATCCAATTCGGATCATAAATGCGACCTGTACTTTGTTTACAATTTAACATGGACAGACAGACAGACAATATAAATGACTTAGAAAGTGATTCTATGCATATTCTCAAATTTTCCTACTAATGGGAAACAATTTTAAAGGGAAGGATAGTTTTTGATTAATAATTAAAAGGTTAAATATTTGATTCAACATTAAATGTTCCATTTAGTACCGAATTCGAATATGTGAATTAATATATAGCATTTTATTCGAAATCGTAGTTTTTAAAAATATTAATTCACTAAAATATACAAAATAATAAAACAAAATTCCCACAAACCAATTTCCAAACACTGTGTCAATATTTAATTTTCATCTCATCCTATAGATAACCCAAAAAACGAAAATCTTGAAACCACTGAAGAACATAGTAAAATACAAACATAGGTGGTGCTTATCTAAACAATTCCCAACAACATGGGAACACACATTCCCTAAAAAACAAATAAATAAAAATCGCAACAACAACAACTGTTATACGATAAAAGCTTTTAACCAACAAAAAAAATATATAGACAGAACCAAAAAAGTAAAAAAAAAACTGTGCAGTAGATATGTATGTTTATACAGAAGAATAATAGACGAAAGTGAAAAAAATCCAAATCAAATACACAAACTGCTAAACAATTTTGAAATCAACAAGATATAGAAGCATTCTCAAATAAAATTGTATACTTCTCTCTCGCTGTTTTTTTTTTCATACTACTGAAAAAAGCCAATTCCAAAAAAAAAAAATCAATGCTAACCTCGGTTTCGATGATCTTTTCAATGTACTCGACGGTGCGCAATTGAGGTATACCCGTTATGGGACAGGGTACCTCTTCAGTGCGTCGTACAATTTTCTCGTCAAGTATCTTTTCACGTTCACGTATTACAACGGCACCTTCACTAGACTTAATGGCAATTTTGGGAAAGATAATTTTTTTCGTCTGCTTTGTGGGGGAAAAGAGGAAAATAATAAAAAAAACACACAGATATGAGATAGAGTAGTGGTGATATAAAAATATATATTTTAGCTGTAATTGAAGGGATTAGAGTATCTAAAAAGAACAACAACAAAATTGGTCGTATACAAACTAAATCAAATTGCAATTGTAAAAAAATATATAGCCAACATTGTCTGCATCTGATATAAAAAATAAATAGTAATCAAAATAATAAAACAAACCAAATAGCTATCAATTGTATTTTTAAAAGGCAACGTGGATAATTTATATTGAGTAATTTTTTAAAATTTTTATAAACTAAGATTGCAATATATTAATTAATTTATAATCCACCTACATAAGAAAATAGTCCTAAGAACAAAAATTTTTTAATAATTTATTTTAAATATGACCTAATTTTTGAAAATATATGGGAATATAAATAATTCTAAGATCAAATATTATATATATATATTTTTTTTTTTTTTGTTTTAATTTTTTAATATGCATTTGTGAAAAATAATTTCGAACTGTAATTATTCGTAAACAGACAGACGTCTATACCAAACCTATTTTGGTATATAACAAATTTTACACAGATTTAGATCTAGAATGATGCAATAGGGGTGGATTTAAAAAAACTATTTAATGAAGACTGCTTGCCTTGGTTTTTTATAAAAAATATATTTTGTGGGTGTGGGTGTAGAATAGAATTTTTGAAATTGGGTTCAAAGACTATTTCATTTGGCCCTAAAATTTTAAATATTTTCCAAAAGCTCTTTAGGGCCTGGACTTTTAAAGATGTGGCCCAATGGTCGTGGATTTTTCACTTTTGGAAAATTATTTTTCTGGTCAATACCACAATACATGGACGTACGTCAGAACAAGAAAAGTCTGTATATTAGCATCTCCTGAACAATATCAAGGCCACATAATTTTGACATGCAAATCGAGATTGAGACTTTAAAGTTTAAATATATTTTGACCTTTCTAATTGGTTTCTTTAAACTTTTCCGACTAATATGGCCAAGGCCATATAGGCGTGGATTTTTTAATATTGTTTTTAAGGACTATGAGGCCATATAGGCATGGATTTTTAAATATTGCTTTTTCAAGGACTATGAGGCCATATAGGCTTGGATTTTTAAATATTGTTTTTCAAGGACTAAGAGGTCATATATGCGTGGATTTTTAAATATTGTTTTTAAGGACTATGAGGCCATATAGGCATGGATTTTTAAATATTGTTTTTTTAAAGGACTATGAGGCCATATAGGCTTGGATTTTTAAATATTGTTTTTCAAGGACTATGAGGCCATATAGGCGTGGATTTATAAATATTGTTTTTCAAGGACTATGAGGCCATATAGGCGTGGATTTATAAATATTGTTTTTCAAGGACTATTATCTTTCAAGGACTATGAGGCGTGGATATTTAAATATTGTTTTTCAAGGACTATCAGGCCATATAGGCGTGGATTTTTAAATATTATTTTTCAAGGATTATATTATTTTTCAAGGACTATTATCTTTCAAGGACTATGAGGACATATAGGCGTAGATTTATAAATATTGTTTTTCAAGGACTATGAGGCCATATAGGCGTGGATTTTTAAAAATTATTTTTCAAGGATTATATTATTTTTCAAGGGCTATTATCTTTCAAGGACTATGAGGCCATATAGGCGTGGATTTTTAAAAATTATTTTTCAAGGATTATATTATTTTTCAAGGACTATTATCTTTTAAGGACTATGAGGCCAATTGGCGTGAATTTTTCTTAAGACCTAAAATTTTAAATATTTTCAAAAACCTCTTTAGGGCCTGGACTTTTAAAAATGTTTTATGCCCTATGGTCGTGGATTTTTCATTTTTGGAAAAATTACTTTTCTGGTCAATACCACAATACATGGACGTACGTCAGAACAAGAAAAGTTTGTATATTAGCACAACATCTCCTGAACACTATTAAAGTCACACAATTTTGACATACAAATCGAGACCAAAACTTAAAATGTTCAATATATTTTGACCTTTCTAAGTGGTTTCTTTAAACATTTCCGACTAAAAAAATTCCATACTCTATTTAAGGCAACAAATTTGGAAAAAAAAATCTTATTATTTTGAAATACAATAATGTAATCGTATCAAAAGAGAAAAGAAAAAAGATCAACGCTACTGCAAATTTAGAAATAAATTCACTTTCCTTTCCTAGAAATTAAATTTAAACATCTCGGTTTAACATAGTCTTACAGTCAATATATCACTCTATTGTTTATATACAGTATAATTGAATTATTTCCAAACAATGTTTTTTATATATTTCTATCCAATATGTTTTTCATTGATACATACAAATTCAGTGTATCACATTTTATTTATTAGTGTAACTAAATTTCTATAGAATAGTGATTTAATTTCCGTTTTCGTTTTGGGAATATCCAAACCAAAACAAATGGTTCACGTTTGACATGTGCGGTGGATGGATATGATGACTGATCGATTGACCGGTCACATATCAAAAAACGAAAAAAAAACAGTTGATTTGATTTTGTACAACTAAATTCTATAAAGAATCCAATAGAAATAACAAAAAACGCAAGAGAAATGGAATCTTATGAGACGTTTCAGAGGAAATCGGAGAAAACTGTGATATATTTAAAAAAAGAGGAATAAATATAAATAAATAAGAAAACAAATATTATCAGAACATGTAAGGCCGGATTAAAAAAAATTTTGTAGTACTAATATTCCCTATTACCGTGGATTTTTTTAATATTATTGAAGGCTTATTAATCCTCACATACGTGGATTTAAAAAAATTGATGGATTATTAGGTCCTTAGGCGTGGGTTTTCTGAAAACTTCTGAATTATTAGGCTCTAAGGCGTTTATTTTTTAAAAATAATAGGCGTGGATTTTTTAAAAATATATGTACATGACTATTAGGCCCTAAATGCTTAAAATTTTTAAAAATATTTTTGATTTATAGGCGTGGATTTTTTTTTAAATATTTCTGCAGGACTATTAGTCCCTATATACTTGGATTTTTTAAAAAGGGGTAATTTTGTTAATATTACTAAAGGACTATGAGGTCCTATATGCTTGGATTTATTTTTTAAATATTTCTAAAGGACTATTAGGCCCTATAGGCGAAGATTTTTTAAAAATATTTCTGAAGGACTGTTACGCTATATAGGCGTGGATTTTTCTTTTTAAAGGACTAGTAGGCCTTATAGGCATGGTTTCTTTTAAATATTTTGAAAGGACTATTGGGGTTTTGAAGGACTATTAGGCCCTGTAGGCGTGGATTTCATTTAAGTATTTCTAAGGACTATTAGGCCCTATAGGCGTGGATTTCATTTAAATATTTCTAAAGGACTATTAGGCCCTATAGTCGTGGATTTTATTTAAATATTTCTAAAGGACTATTAGACCCTATAGGCGTGGATTTTATTTAAAAATTTCCTATGGGACTATTAGGCCCTATAGGCGTGGATTTTATTTAAAAATTTCCTAAGGGACTATTAGGCCCTATAGGCGTGGATTTTATTTAAATATTTATAAAGGAGTATTAGGTCCTATAGGCGTAAATTTTATTTAAATATTTCTAAAGGACTATTAGGCCCTATAGGCGTGAATTTTATTTAAATATTTCTAAAGGACTGTTAGGTTTCTGAAAGACTGTTAGGCCCCATATGTGTGGATTTTATTTAAATATTTCTAAAGGACTGTTAGGTTTCTGAAAGACTATAAGGCCATATAGGCGTGGATTTTTAAATATTATTTCTTGGATTTTTTAAAATTATTTTTCAAGGACTATGAGGCCATGTAGGCGTGGATTTTTTAAAATTATTTTTCAAGGACTATGAGGCCATGTAGGCGTGGATTTTTTAAAATTATTTTTCAAGGACTATGAGGCCATGTAGGCGTGGATTTTTTAAAAAATATTTTTGAGGACTATTGAGGTTCATCTGTAGGCGTGGATTTTTTAAAAAATATTTTTGAGGACTATTGAGGTTCATCTGTAGGCGTGGATTTTTTAAAAAATATTTTTGAGGACTATTGAGGCCATGTAGGCGTGGATTTTTTAAAATTATTTTTCAAGGACTATGAGGCCATGTATGCGTGGATTTTTTAAATTATTTTTCAAGGACTATGAGGCCATGTAGGCGTGGATTTTTTAAAATTATTTTTCAAGGACTATGAGGCGATATATAGGCGTTGATTTGTAAACACATTTCTGAAGGATTATAAGAACAGATAAATGAAGATTTTTTTTTTTTTTTTTTTTTGAATAACTGTAAGATTTCTGTGACAGATTTCTGTAATTCTTCGCATTTAAACCCCCTATTGTACGAAATAACTCATATCTAACATTTCCATTATTCATGCATCCACAAAGGGATCCATAGAAAAAAAAAACAGAATATATCGTATGGAATTGAAAAAAAATATATTAAATTTAAAAAAACAACAGCGTAAGTTAATAAAATTGCAGTTAGTTGGCTTAAAGCAAAATACCAAATAAAAATTAAATTAACTTATTTTATTTTGTTATTTTATGTCGGTTTAGTATAAAAAATAATTCAATCAATAAGGAAATGGTTAGAAACCAACAAACACAAAGATAATAACCATCAGTGAAAAGTAAAGTGAAACATCAATAAAAATTGGAGAATCATAAAAAAAGTGATGAAACACATACATATATATTGATTTAATGTTTTTATGTGTTTTTGTTGTTACAAAAAAAATCGAAAATCACAATCACAGTTAGTATTGTTGTTTAAATGCTAGATGTTGGTTGTTTTGTTAAATTTTTGCATATAAAGTGTCTATATTTTTGTGTTAAAATTTTAATATTGTCACATTTACATCATTAAAACTTTTTTAATATGTTTGTCTTGAAGCTTTTCTTATTATAATTAAAAATTAAAAAATTCGTTTCACCGTATTCTCAATTATCATAAAATGAAATGACAGTGTCACATCTTGTTATATAATTATCGAATATATTTTCATTAGACTTAATACGAATTTAGGAATTTTAAAATTATTTGAATATTGTTAAGGTTGAAATATTGGCATGATATATTTTTAGAAAATGCTAAAATATTATGCATCGGATATTCCTATTATTTATTTATTTTTATTTTTGAAGGACTATTAGACACATTTTTTAAATTCTCTTTCTTAGGACAATTTATCCTTAGATGGCTCGATTTTTTAAAAATATTTTTTGAAGGACGATTTGGACCTATAAGCGTGGATTTTTTAAATATATTTTTGAGGGACTATTTGACCATATACGAGTTAATTTATTTACAATATTTTTATGTAATATTAGGCCTGAAAGGCGGGGAATTTTTTAAAAATATTTTTTGAAGTAATATTAGGCCTAAAAGGTGTGGATTTTAAAATATATTTTTTGAAGTAATATTGGGCTTCAAAGGCATGGATTTTTTAAATATATCTTTGATGTTATATTAGGCCTCAAAGGCGTAGACACAATCCATAACATATTTTTTTATTGGTTTCTAAAATGGTTGAGAGTAAAAAACATATCACGCCACGACAAGTGTTTTACTAATCATTACAATTTAAATTTTATTGCTGTAAATGTGACAACATTATAGGACAGTTAAATGTGTGTGTATATTTTTGGTAAATGTTAGTAGAAAGCTTAGAATATTGGCATGCAAATGAATTCAAATACTAACCTCAGTGGGGAATGTCTCGGTTGATAGGTCATCGGCAATTCTGGTCATATTCTGGATAACAGCTTGAGCTTCAGCGGCACCTTTCTCCAATGAACGCAAACGGGCGGCACGCCATGAGGCACGTTTCTCGGCACTACATTTTGGTAATGGTGGAAGGAAAAATAAACATTTTAATAAATATTACCATAATTACATAAAAAATTAAAAAACAAAATCAAAATTCATTTTTTATATTTTTAAAAATATGAAAACCGTTTAGAACCGAAACCAGAAAACTAAATTAAAAAAAATACCTAACTACCGCATAATCAAATAAAAAATTGAACAAGGCTACAGTTTAACACCAATTTACACAATAATTGATGAGAGACATTTAGAAAAATATTGCTATAAAAAAGGACATGAATAGATAGTTTTGCAGGAAAATAAAGAGAAAAAAACTAAAAAAATATTGTGTAGGAAAATCGAAACTAAACCACACAAAAATTACACAGTGAGATATTTTGCTATAAAAAGAGATGAAGGGTTGCGTGCCCAGCAAACATTTAACAATCATTAACATTTATTTGAGAATAATATCAAACTAAATTAAGTTATTATGAATAGATACAATTTAAATACAGTGAAACCTCTCTGTTGAAGTTACTCACACAAAGAAACATCTTATAATATAATCTTGGCAACTTTTTTGTAGGAAACAAATATTGGTCTATTTGTTAGGGGATTACAAGTTTCCGTTATCGCAACCATTATTGAGTAATACCAATGATCCTATTGGTGGGAGGTTCTACTGTGTGAATACCGTTGATTTTTATTAAAGTAACCTAAATTCTAAACATTTAACACAGGCATATTTACTATTACTTCACTAATATGTGGGAAATTTGAAATGATGGTGCTGGTTTTGATAATTTTTTCTTACCCATATATATTATTTATTTTATTGCTAAGAGTGTATATGTGTTCGTGATTGGTTTATAATTGAAAGGATATTACAAGTGAATATTGCGCTCGAAAAAAATAAATAAAATATAAAATAAAATATATTAGGTCTCAAAGGCGTGGATTTATTCAATATTGTTTTGAAGGAGACGCTGATTTGTTAAAATTTATTTTGAAATTAATAAATTGATTTATTAACATTTATTTTCAGTTCATAAAAACTATTTTGAAGGACTATTAGACTTCAAAGGCGTAGATTTATTAAAAACTATTTTGAAGGACTATTAGGCCTCAAGGTTTATTTGGCCTCAAAGTCGTGGATTTATTAAACATTATATCGAAGGACTATTAGGCCTTGAAGGCGTGAATTTATTAAATATATTTTTGAAGGAACATTAGGCTTTGAAGGCGTTGATTTATTAAATATATTTTTAAAGGAATATTAGGCCTCAAAGGCGTGGATTTATTAAACCTATTTTTGATGCAATATTAGGCCTTGAAGGCGTGGATTTATTAAAAATATTTTTGAAGGACTATTAGACCTCAAAGGCGTGGATTTATTAAAAATATTTTTGAAGGACTATTAGGCCTCAAAGGCGTAGATTTATTAAACATTATTTTGAAGGACTATTAGGCCTCAAAGGATTTATTAAAATTATTTTTGAAGGACTAATAGGCCTCAAGGGCGTGGATTTATTAAAATTATTCTTGAATGGCTAATAGGCCTCAAGGTCGTGGATTTATTAAAATTATTTTTGAAGGACTATTAGGCCTCAAAGGCGTTGATTTATTATAAATATTTTTGAAGGGCTATTAGGTCTGGATTTAATAATTATTTTGTAGTAAATAAATTTATTAAGGCCTTAAAGACGTGGTTTTGTTAAAACAATTTCGAAGACCTCGAAAGCAGGGAGTTTTTCTTTTGGCTATGAATAAAAACAATTCCACGAGGCCTAAAGGTCCGAGAACTTTTTATAGAACAGAATAGACCTTACAGACCTAATGGTCTGTTATTTATATTCTATAGTAAAAAGAAGGTCTAAGGTTATGAGAATGTTTTTCTATAGAATTTTATTTATTTATTTTCTATAGAAAAAATAGAGGTAAAGGTCTGGGAATTGTTAATATAAAAAAATAGTTTAGAAATTGTCTATATAAAAAATAGTTCTAAAGGCTTAAGTATTTTTATAAAAAAAAAATAGACCTACGCGTCTGTGATTTTTTTTCTATTGAAAAAATAGACCTAAGGGTCTGTGAATTTTTCGTTTCTATAGAAAAAAATCGACCTAAGAGTCTGTGAATTTTTTTCTATAAAAAATAGACCTAAGGGTCTTTGTATTTTTTCTATTAAAAAATAATGTTTTTTTTTTTTTTTTTTTTTTTTTTGAAAAAATAGACCAAAGTGTCTGCGAATTTTTTTTTTATACAAAGAAAGAATGTATGACTTGGTGTCTGTGAATTTTTCTATAGAAAAATATTGACCTATTGATTTTTTTCTGTAGAAAAAATATGACCCTTAGGTAATTTTGTATTTGAATTGAATTTTTTATATAGGAAAAATTGACTTATTGGTGAATTTTTGTCTATATATCAATAGACCTAAGGATGTGTGGATATAGGCATTTTGTATAACAAAAAGTAGACCTGTTTGTAAAGTTTTTTTTTACAGAAAAAAATTTAAAAAATAGGGTCTAGTTTTTTCTGTAGAAAAAAAGTAACAGACAGGTCTATTTTTTATTCAAATAAATAGACCTTAGAATTTGTGATTTTTTTTGTAAAAAGATTGACCTAAGGGTATTTATAAATTGTTCTATAGAAAAAAATATCTAAAATATCCCTTGGGGTCAGTGATTTTTTCCTATAAAATATAGACTTACGACCTATAAAATAGATCTAAGTTTTTTGAAATATTTTCTTTAAAAAAGGACCCAATAGTGGATTTGATAAAAAAATTGATAAATTTTTAGTTGAGGAAGGTAAAGATTAGAAAAACATATATATTTGAAAGGCTATGATTATATTAAAGGCCTAATGGGCCTGGATTTAATTGGTCTCAATATAATTATTGTATAGACGTAAATTTCTACAAAATGTTTTTAATTACTATTGGAACTTAATTTAATTTTTTTTAATTTTTTTCTTTTCAAATATTTAGGTAGCTTGGAAATAAAAAACAAAACGTTTAAATCCAATTTTGAAACCCTGTTCGGCTTTATATTCCTGGGGTTTAGAAACAAAATTTGAAGGGTTCTTAGACCTTATAGTCTCGGAAAGTTTCACATGCTTCACTATAGGAAATGCATTGCTAATATCAACACTTAAGTTTTTTTGAATCGTTGCATACATTTAAAAAAAAATTACAATACTAATAAAATAGATCCCTAAGCATTACAGTAGGAAACCTAAACGATCGAAATATTCACCTAAATAAAAAAAGTTACAATCTTCATACAAATCGTTTGGGGTTGAACAAAGCTGAAAAAAGAGTTGCTCATACTTTTTCGGATGGTAATGGTTTGGGTTGGTGATTATGAACGTTAATGCGTAGGTGTGTGTGTATGTGCCTTCTTGCCACATTCTCTAACACTTACTTTATCAGAGCATTGTTCTTCGTCTTCACATCCTCAGGGGATTGTGAAACATCGATTGCTGATGATGTTCCAGCCAGAGTAGCTTGTAATGCTCGTTTTTCGGCATCGTTAGATGGTGTTGAACGTAACACCGGTATACGACTAGATGGCGGTGAGGTAGGTTCCTCCTGATGATGCTTTTGCAACAAAGCGGGTGGTATTACAACTTTTACCTTTGGTTTTGGCAACAATGAAGGTTTGGCCGATTGTGCTGCGCTGCCCGGTGTTGTCGGTGAAGGTGATGGTATTGTGCCAACAATACTGGTAGAGGTGGTGCTGGTGGTGTCGGTGGACTCACTGATGTTGACGTTTTGAGGTTTAAATTTAACTGGTTTCGCACTTTGTTTTTCAGCTGCGACCAATGTTTGTGACATTGTTTTCGTTTTTGTTGTTCGTATTTTTGGCGCCTGGATTTGCGGTTTTGGCATATGTTCTGCACTTGTAGTCATTCTTGCCTCTGCCACTTTCGTTGTCGTTGTTGTTGTTGTTGACTCGACGACTGGCTTTGCAGCATTTTCACTGGGCTTTAATGCATCGCCCTGCTTAAGTTTACAAGCAACAACAGTGGGTGGCTTTAATGTTCTTTTAGGCGTTGGCGTTGTTGTTGTTGCTGTCGTATTCTTCGCTATTGTTATGTTAGGCAAAATTTGTGTTGATGTTGCCGTTCCTGCTGTTGGTGATGTGGCTGCTGTCTTTAAATTTCTTGTCTCTTGTATCCTTCGACTTTTGCCAACAAGTGCATGGGGTTATTATACAAACATATAATATGAATGTGTGTTCGTATGTGTGCATGTGTAAGTGTGCACATATTTTTATAAAACATATTTGTTGATAGTTTTGTAGTTGAACAAGAAGCCAAGGAAGGCATTGGTGTTATTGTTGTATAGTGCAAAATGTGTATATATATTTCGAAAATAAGAATATTGTTTTTAATATCAAAACGCGAACATATAAGAAAAACATAGTTTTCGTTGTCGTCGTCGTTGTTGTTGTTTTTACGAAAATCCAATATAACAGATTTTATTGCCATCATCATCATCATCGTAGTCGTCAACATCATAGTTTATGGTGCAGTTTGTCATAATATTACATGTGGAGTTTGTTGTTTCATATTATTATTTGTTTTTTTTTTTCATCGCAGATATATGAATATTATTCAAAATTTTATTTAATTTTATAGTGTGAAGAAAATAAAAAAATAAAAATGTGTAAAGAAAAAGAAAATAAAAAAAAATAAATAAAATAAGAAAACAGGATTTAATATTAAAATCCAAACAGTATCGAGTCTTTATCTGGAAATGCCATACAGTTTTTTTAAGTTTTATTAAATTTTTTTAGTTATTTCTTATTTAAAAAATTCACAATAGTTGTATCGCAATTTGTAAAAACTATCTGAATTTGTAAAAACTATCTGGATCTGTATATATTTGTTTTTATACCCTTCACCACACTGTGGTACAGGGTATTATGTCTTTGTGCATATGTTTGTAACAGGCAAAAATAATCGAGATAGACCCATGGTTCCTTTTGAGAATATGCATAGAATCACTTTCTGAGTCGATTTATGCATGTCCGTCTGTCTGTCCGTCCGTCTGTCCGTCCGTCCGTCCGTCCGTCCGTCCCTCCGTCCATGTATTTTTGTTAACAAAGTACAGGTCGCATTTATGATCCGATTTGGATGAAATTTGGCACAGGTCACTTAATTGGCCCAAGGACGAACCCTATTGAAATTGGAGAAAATCGGTCCACGTTTAGGCATAGCTCCCATATAAGGGTACCCCAAAATTTTCGGTATTTTGAGGTTCTTGAGCGCGTTTTTTAACTGAATTCGCTGAAATTTGGTACTTTGAGTTCTTATTGGGTAGCAAATCTCTCTACCAAAAATTATAAATAAAGGTCCATTTTTTCGGATAGCCCCCATATAAGATTACCCCCAATTTTCGGTATTTTGGGGGTTTTGATCGCATTTTCCGACCGAATTCGCTGAAATTTGGTACTTTGTGTTCTTATTGGGTAGCAAATCTCCCTACCAAAAACTATAAATAACGGTCCATTTTTTCGCATAGCCCCCATATAAGGGTACCCCCAAATTTTCGGTATTTTGAGGTTCTTGAGCGCGTTTTTTAACTGAATTCGCTGAAATTTTGTACATTGAGTTCTTATTGGGTAGCAAATCTCCCTACCAAAAATTATAAATAAAGGTCCATTTTTTCGGATAGCCCCCATATAAGATTACCCCCAATTTTCGGTATTTTGGGGGTTTTGATCGCATTTTTCGACCGAATTCACTGAAATTTGGTACTTTGTGTTCTTATTGGGTAGCAAATCTCCCTACCAAACATTATAAATAAAGGTCCATTTTTTCGGAAAGCCCCCATATTAGGGCACCCCCAATTTTCGGTATTTTCGGGTTTTTGGGCTCGTTTTATAACTAAATTCGCTGAAATTTTGTACATTGGGTTCTTATTGGGTACCAAATTACTCCACTAAAAATTATAAATATAGGTCCAGTTTTTCTGGTAGTACCCATATAACGGTACCCCAAAATTTTTGGTATTTTGGGGGTTCTGATCGGATTTTTCGACCAAATTGACTGTAATTTAGTACGTCGAGTTCTTATTAGGTAGCACATCTCTCCACTATAAATTATAAATATTGGTCAATTTTTTCTGGTAGCCCCCAGGTTTTGAGGTTCTTGAACCAAATTCTTTTTTCTGGTACAGGGTATTATGTTTTTGTGCATATGTTTGTAACATGCAAAAATAATCGAGATAGACCCATGGCTCCTTTTGAGAATATGCATAAAATCACTTTTTGAGTCGATTTAAGCACGAAATTTGGCACAGCGTAGCAAATTAGGTCTAGAATGATGTGTGTAAAGTTGCCTGAAAATCGGTTCAGATTTATATATAGCTCCCACATATACTTTCGTCAGATTTAATGTAAATGGTGCATCAAAGTCCCTATATATCTTTCGATTTGCACGAAATTTGGCACAGCGTAACAAATTAGGTCTAGAATGATGTGTGTTAAGTTTCCTGAAATCGGTTCAGATTTATATATAGCTTCTATATCTGACCAAATGAACAATTTAGTATCGGTTGCAGAATGACGTGTTTATGGTTCCAATTTCATTTTACTGGTCCTTTAAAAATGCGACTTCTGTTAGGATTCATCTGTTGAATATACTCAAAGTGGTGAAGGGTATCATATAGTCGGCCCCGTCCGACTTTACTACTTTCCTTACTGGTTTTTTTTTAAAAAAAATAGAAATCTAAGGGTTTTTGAATTTTTCTATATAATAAAAAAGACTTAAGGGTCTGTATTTTTTAGGGTAGGGTATTATGTCTTTGTGCATATGTGTGTAACAGGCAAAAGGAATCGCGATAGACCCTTGGTTAATTTTGAGAATATGCATAGAATCACTTTCTTCGTCGATTTATACATGTCCGTCCGTCTGTTGATGTTAAATTGGTAACAAAGTACAGGTCGCATTTATGATCCGAATTGCATGAAATTTGGCACAGTTCATTTGCTTGGCCGAAGGACGAACCATATTGAAATTGGTAAAAATCGGTTCAGATTTAGATAAAGCTCCCATATATATTTTCGTCCGATTTAAGGTAAATGGTTCATCAAAGTCCCTCTATATCTTTCGATTTGCACGAAATTTGGAACAGAGTAATGAATAAGGTCTAGAATGATGTGTGCAAAGTTTCGTGAAAATCGGTCCAGATTTAGATATAGCTCCCACATATATCTTGGTCTGATTTAAGGTAAATTGTGTACCAAAGTCCTTCTATATTTTTCGATTTGCCCAAAATTAGTCCAAAAAACTAAATTAAGTCCAAAATTACGTGTGCTAAGTTTCGTGACAATCGATTCAGATTTAGATATAGATCCCATATATATTTTTGTCCGATATAAATTCGATTGAGACAAAGTTTTGCATAGCTTACTGAATTGGGTCCAGAATGGCATGTGTTAATTTTCTTTGAAATCAGTTCAGAGTTAGAAAAAAAGAAATCCAAGAAAGGCCGGTCTTCGAAAATGTCGATAAAATTGGAGAAATGATCGAAGTTGGCAGACATCTTAGCAGTCGTAATATCCTTGACCCAGGATTAAGGGTTCATGACCCAGGATTAAGGCTTAAGCCGGATTAAGGGTTAATTCGGATTAAGTGGCCCTTAATCCGGATTAAGGGCCACTTAATAGAAATTTGTACATAAGTACGAATTTCTAAAATGGAGCATCTACATCCTTCTAACTTTCCATCAGTGAACCACATCCAAAAGTTCAGAATTCTTGCTCTTCCCCCGGTTTAAGGGTCCTTGACCCCTTGCTAAGAAAAAACTTCGAGAAAGCGTAATTTGTATTTGACATTGGATTTTTTTAAATCATTAGCAGTTCCAATTATACGCGATTACAGTAATTGAACAAACTATTCAATTAAGCGGGTTCGGATAATTGGTTCCTCGGTTAATTGAACGAAAATTTGTGCAAATTTTGATGTGTAATTAACCGAAAAATACTGTATTTGCATTAAGTTCAGCGCAAAGAGATTGAATACTTAAAAATAGGAATTAGGATTACTATTGGAGTACAGGATTGAGGTACTTATGTGTACTAAATGGCCATCATTTAACCCGAATTAAAGGTCATTGACCCCGAATTAAGGGTAGACAAAGGGGAAGAGCTAGAATTCTAAAATTCCGGATTAAAGGACACTTAATCCGGAGTAAGGGTCATAGACCCAGGATTAAGGCTTAATCCTTGACCCAGGATTAAGGGCCACTTAATCCGGATTAAGAGAATTAAGGCTTAATCCGGATTAAGGGTCCTTGACCCCAGATTGAGGGTCCTTGACCCTGGATTAAGGCTTAATCCCGATTAAGGGCCACTTAATCCGGATTAAGGGACATTTAATCCGTATTAAGGCTTAATCCGGATTAAGACACTCTTAATCCGGATTAAGACACTCTTAATCCGAGGCACTTAATCCGGATTAAGGACCACTTAATCCGGATTAAAGGACATTTAATCCGGATTAAGGCTTAATTAAGTGGCCCTTAATCCGGATTAAGGATTACTTGACCCCGGCTTAATCCGGATTAAGGGGTCAAGGACCCTTAAACCGGGGGAAGAGCAAGAATTCTGAACTTTTGGATGTGATTCACTGATGGAAAGTTAGAAGGATGTAGATGCTCCATTTTAGAAATTCGTACATAAGTACGAATTATGTGGCCCTTAATCCGGATTAAGATACACTTAATCCGGATTAAGGACCACTTAATCCGGATTAACCCTTAATCCGGATTAAGCCTTAATCCTGGGTCCTGGACCCTTAATCCTGGTTCAAGGACCCTTAATACAGGGTCAAGGACTTTAATCCGGATTAAGCCTTAATCCGGGGTGAAGCCTTAAGCCTTAATCCGGATTAAAGTCCTTGACCCTGTATTAAGGGTCCTTGAACCAGTATTAAGGGTCCAGGATCCGGATTAAGGCTTAAGGCTTCACCCCGGATTAAGGCTTAATCCGGATTAAAGTCCTTGACCCTGTATTAAGGGTCCTTGAACCAGGATTAAGGGTCCAGGACCCAGGATTAAGGCTTAATCCGGATTAAGGGTTAATCCGGATTAAGTGGTCCTTAATCCGGATTAAGTGTATCTTAATCCGGATTAAGGGCCACTTAATTCGTACTTATGTACGAATTTCTAAAATGGAGCATCTACATCCTTCTAACTTAAGACTTAAGCCTAACAAAGCCTTAATCCGGATTAAGCCTTAATCCGGATTAAATGCCCCTTTATCCGGAGTAAGTGGCCCTATAATCCGGATGGCCAATCGCTAAATACTGATCACTACTGACAACAACTTGACAGTTTGAAGATAGCAATTGACCAGAATTGACCAACAGTTGTCGTGATTCACCAGGACAACCCTAGACCACACACATCTACAGAATTAAGGACCACTTAATCCGGATTAAGAGAATTAAGGCTTAATCCGGATTAAGGGTCCTTGACCCCAGATTGAGGGTCGTTGACCCTGGATTAAGGCTTAATCCCGATTAAGGGCCACTTAATCCGGATTAAGGGACATTTAATCCGTATTAAGGCTTAATCCGGATTAAGACACTCTTAACCCGGATTAAGACACTCTTAATCCGAAGCACTTAATCCGGATTAAGGACCACTTAATCCGGATTAAGGGACATTTAATCCGGATTAAGGCTTAATTAAGTGGCCCTTTAATCCGGATTAACCCTTAATCCGGATTAACCCTTAATCCGGATTAAGCCTTAATCCTGGGTCCTGGACCCTTAATCCTGGTTCAAGGACCCTTAATACAGGGTCAAGGACTTTAATCCGGATTAAGCCTTAATCCGGGGTGAAGCCTTAAGCCTTAACCCGGATTAAGCCTTAATCCGGATTAAAGTCCTTGACCCTGTATTAAGGGTCCTTGAACCAGTATTAAGGGTCCAGGATCCGGATTAAGGCTTAAGGCTTCACCCCGGATTAAGGCTTAATCCGGATTAAAGTCCTTGACCCTGTATTAAGGGTCCTTGAACCAGGATTAAGGGTCCAGGACCCAGGATTAAGGCTTAATCCGGATTAAGGGTTAATCCGGATTAAGTGGTCCTTAATCCGGATTAAGTGTATCTTAATCCGGATTAAGGGCCACTTAATTCGTACTTATGTACGAATTTCTAAAATGGAGCATCTACATCCTTCTAACTTAAGACTTAAGCCTAACTAAGCCTTAATCCGGATTAAGCCTTAATCCGGATTAAGCCTTAATCCGGATTAAATGCCCCTTTATCCGGAGTAAGTGGCCCTTAATCCGGATGGCCAATCGCTAAATACTGATCACTACTGACAACAACTTGACAGTTTGAAGATAGCAATTGACCAGAATTGACCAACAGTTGTCGTGATTCACCAGGACAACCCTAGACCACACACATCTACAGAATTAAGGACCACTTAATCCGGATTAAGAGAATTAAGGCTTAATCCGGATTAAGGGTCCTTGACCCCAGATTGAGGGTCGTTGACCCTGGATTAAGGCTTAATCCCGATTAAGGGCCACTTAATCCGGATTAAGGGACATTTAATCCGTATTAAGGCTTAATCCGGATTAAGACACTCTTAATCCGAAGCACTTAATCCGGATTAAGGACCACTTAATCCGGATTAAGGGACATTTAATCCGGATTAAGGGACATTTAATCCGGATTAAGGGACATTTAATCCGGATTAAGGCTTAATGAAGTGGCCCTTAATCCGAATTAAGCCTTAATCCGGATTAAGGGTACTTGACCCGGCTTAATCCGGATTATCCGGATTAAGTGTCTCTTAATCCGGATTAAGCCTTAATCCGGGGTGAAGGACCCTTAATCCGGTTTAAGCCTTAATCCAGGGTCAACGACCCTCAATCTGGGGTCAAGGACCCTTAATCCGGATTAAATGTCCCCTAATCCCTTCCCTTCGTCCCTTCGAGAAAGCGTAATTTGTATTTGACATTGAATTTTTTTAAATCATTAGCAGTTCCAATTATACGCGATTACTGTAATTGAACAAACTATTCAATTAAGCGGGTTCGGATAATTGGTTCCTCGGTTAATTGAACGAAAATTTGTGCAAATTTGATGTGCAATTAACCGAAAAATACTGTATTTGCATTAAGTTCAGCGCAAAGAGATTGAATACTTAAAAATAGGAATTAGGATTACTATTGAAGTACAGGATTGAGGTACTTATGTGTACTAAATGGCCATTATTTAACCCGAATTAAAGGTCATTGACCCCGAATTAAGGGTAGACAAAGGGGAAGAGCTAGAATTCTAAAATTCCGGATTAAAGGACACTTAATCCGGAGTAAGGGTCATAGACCCAGGATTAAGGATTAATCCTTGACCCAGGATTAAGGGACATTTAATCCGGATTAAGCCGGGGTCAAGTACCCTTAATCCGGATTAAGGGCCACTTTATCCGGATTAAGATAATTAAGGCTTAATCCGGATTAAGGGTCCTTGACCCCAGATTGAGGGTCCTTGACCCTGGATTAAGGCTTAATCCCGATTAAGGGCCACTTAATCCGGATTAAGGTACATTTAATCCGTATTAAGGCTTAATCCGGATTAAGACACTCTTAATCCGGATTAAGACACTCTTAATCCGAGGCACTTAATCCGGATTAAGGACCACTTAATCCGGATTAAGGACCACTTAATCCGGATTAAGGGACATTTAATCCGGATTAAGGCTTAATTAAGTGACCCTTAATCCGGATTAAGCCTTAATCCGGATTAAGGGTACTTGACCCCGGCGTAATCCGGATTAAGGGCCACTTAATCCGGATGCTTCATTTTAGAAAGTGTCTCTTAATCCGGATTAAGCCGGGGTCAAGTACCCTTAATTCGGATTAAGCGTTAAGGCTTAATCCGGATTTAGGGGTCAAGGACCCTTAAACCGGGGGAAGAGCAAGAATTCTGAACTTTTGGATGGAAAGTTAGAAGGATGTAGATGCTCCATTTTAGAAATTCGTACTTATGTACGAATTTCCGGATTAAGAGACACTTAATCCGGATTAAGAGACATTTAATCCGGATTGAGGACCACTTAATCCGGATTAAGGGACATTTAATCCGGATTAAGGCTTAATCCGGATTAAAGTCCTTGACCCTGGATTAAGGGTCCTCGACCCAGGATTAAGGGTCCAGGACCCAGGATTAAGGCTTAATCCGGATTAAGTGGTCCTTAATCCGGATTAAGTGTCTCTTAATCCGTATTAAGGGCCACTTAATAGAAATTCGTACATAAGTACGAATTTCTAAAATGGAGCATCTACATCCTTCTAACTTTCCATCAGTGAATCACATCCAAAAGTTCAGAATTCTTGCTCTTCCCCCGGTTTAAGGGTCCTTGACCCCTTAATCCGGATTAAGCGTTAAGGCTTAATCCTGGTGAATCATGACAACTGTTGGTCAATTCTGGTCAATTGCTATCTTCAAACGGTCCAGTTGTTGACAGTAGAGATCAGAATTTAGCTATTAAGTGGCCCTTAATCCGGATTAAGAGACACTTAATCCGGATTAACCCTTAATCCGGATTAATCCTGGGTCCTGGACCCTTAATCCTGGGTCAAGGACCCTTCATCCAGGTCAAGGACCTTAATCCGGATTAAGCCTTAATCCGGATTAAATGTCCCTTTATTCGGATTAAGTGGTCCTTAATCCGGATTAAATGTCTCTTAATCCGGATTAAGCCTTAATCCGGGGTGAAGGACCCTTAATTCGGATTAAGTGGCCCTTAATCCGGATTAAGCCTTAATCCGGAGTAAGTGGCCCTTAATCCGGATTAAGCCTTAATCTAGGGTCAAGGACCCTCAATCTGGGGTCAAGGACTGTTTAAAACCATTTACACGAAGCTGACTACAAAACGAAGCTCGATATTTGAGTGCCACACCAAGTAACAGAAAAAAACTTTAAATCGAATTGCTATGCATTTGGTGGGACTGGAAGGGGATTATTTATTTATTTGTATTATATATGGCCAATCGCTAAATTCTGATCTCTACTGTCAACAACTGGACCGTTTAAGATAGCAATTGAACAGAATTGACCAACAGTTGTCGTGATTCACCAGGACAACCCTAGACCACACACATCTACAGTGACTCGCCAGAAACCTCGGGAGCTTGTTTGGGAAGTGTTAAGCCATCCCCATATACAGTCCAGAATTGACCATTTCGTTAATGATAAAGAATTGTTGTCTATGGAGGATTGTTAAAATGGACTACTACAGAAACTTCGGGAACTTGTTTGGGAAGTGTTAAGGCATCCCCATATACAGTCCAGAATTGACCATTTCGTTAATGATAAAGAATTGTTATCTATGGAGGATTGTAAAAATGGACTACTAGAGTTTTTTTGCAGGGTGCGCAAAAATTCGCTCGCGAATGGTTCAAAATACAATCTTTTCGTTTTGTGCTCATTTTAAGAATGAATTTATGGCGATAAATTCTTTACCAAACGAACATTCGCCAAAGAATGGTCGCACACAAATAGCAAACGAGTGAGAACACAACACAGAACAACGCTCGTTCGTTTCGTTTGGTGGTTGAAATTCTTTCTGACATTCTCTCACGAATGAAAACAATCATTCCCGATTTCTCGCGAATGCTCAAAACAGCAACATCAATAACAACAATCGTTCGTAAACTCAATAGTTGTTGGACATGTGTTTTGTTATTACACACACACACATTCTTTCGTTGTTTGTGTGTGTGTTTTTATGATATTTTTGTTTGTTGTTGTTGTTTTTAACAGTGCTCGCGAGAATTCTCGAACATTTGCTTCTTGAGTTTTTCAAATGAATATTCTTCAGCAAAGAATGCTCGCAAAAAAATGAATCGACGACGCTTGCAGCGAAATTTTATCGTTCGTGAATTTTTCGTCCGGTAGTACAAAATGAAAAAATTCGCTGTTGCAAACATAAATTTACTGTGAAAAAAAAAAAAAATCAGGACGTACGCGTACGTCCCTGGCTCCCATATACCACCCAATTTTCGGCATTTTAGGGTTTTTCAACCGAATTCGCTGAAATTTACTACATTGGGTTCTTATTGGGTACTAAATGTCTCCACAAAAAATTATAAATATAGGTTCAATTTTTCTTGTAGCCCCTATATAACGGTACCATTTAATTTTCAGTATTTTGGGTGTTTTGATCGATTTTTTCCGCCGAAATAGCTGAAATTTAGTACTTTGAGTTCTATATAGGTACTCTACAAAAATTATGAATATAGGTCCATTTTTTCGGATAGCCCCCATATAAGGGTACCCCCCAATATTCGGTATTTTGGGGTTCTTGAGTGCGTTTTTCAACCGAATTTGCTGCAATTTGCTATTTTGTAGTCGTCTCCCTACCAAAAATTATTAATATTCGCCCCCTTTTTGGGGTAGTTCCCATATAACCCCCTCTTTTATATTAAAATAGTTATTTGATTTCCTCCGCGTTTTTAGTTTGGTTCTAAGACTCTGTGGTAATCATTTCACCTGCGGCGGATAGGGAGATAACAAATTAAAACGTATGGTTCGATAATGAACTACAGTTTCAGAAGGAGTGGTCCGATAATCCCCATCTTCCAACTTGAACTAAGTTTGGAAGAAATAATAAGATGGGAAAACTTTGGATGAAATCTAAATTTTCTGAAACGAATTTGTCCAAAGAAACATGGGGTCTAAAACCAATATTTCGATGAGGCACATTTACACCGTGTTAAAGTGTATACACCCTCATTAGCCATTGGTATGCTCCCTATATTTTCATTTCTAGTACCTGTCAGTATATCTATGGTGGAGGGTATCCAAAGTTCGGCCCTGTCGATCTTACCGCTTTTTCACTTGTTTGATTATCTCTTTAATTTACCAAAAGTGGTGAAGGGTATCATATAGTCGACCCGTCCGACTCATATATATGGCTTCTTGTTTCGTAGTTTATAAGTCAATAGTTATATTTACATTCTTGTTTTTTTTTTTTAATTTTTCTGAATTCTATTTTAAAAATAAATTGCTTTTTAAAAATTCAAATCATAAGAACTGTATGGCATATAAGAATCGATAGTTTGGATAGTTTTATTTTAATACTGCAATATTTTATTGTTATTTATTATATAATTACATGCAATATTTCTGTTGCAGTTTATTATTATTTTTTGATGTTTCTTGAGATTTTAATTACGACAGTAACAGTGATGATGAATCTTTGTTAATGTGATTGCACGTAAATTATTGTAAGGCAAGATAAGAGGTTAGTCACACATTTAGAATATTATTCGTATGCGGGTGGCGGTGCAATATTTATTTCACTTGCCATTCTGAGAATTAGCAGCATGCTCGTTATTGACATTTTTTTATTTGGTTAGAAAACAATACACATACACTCAGGCATATAGAAAAATATTTGAATTAGGTGTTTGATTTTCACTAGTCATTATTAACATTTTATAATGGGATTTATATGGTTGGAAATAAGCTTTTGTTTTGTATGATGTTGTATTAGACACATAAAATTAGTTGCACTATATGCAAATATATGTTTGCTAAGGCTTTATAAAATATAATTTTTAATAAAACATTTTTATGATAACTATAAAATGCAGTGCACAAATTGTTTCTTATAACATTCACTATATAAAAATAAATAAAAATCATGATTATTATATAATTTATTAAAATAAGTTAGATTATGAAATGTAAAATATTTCTATTAACAATACATAGCATAAATATTCAATATCAAAATTCATTTCCTCAACTATTCAATACAAATTAAAAACAAATTACATTACTTTCATTTTCAACAAAAAAATTGTATATTCGATTACTATTTAATAATGTAAATAACAAGTTACACGATTTTTTTTTCAAATATACCACGACAACACAAGTTTCTATTTCTCCATCAAACAACAATAACAACCGAGTAAAAAAGTAAATGAAAATAAATTTTAACTATTTTCACTCCTAAACGAAAAGTTAGTTAGTTTTGTGCTTACCAGCCAGTCAGTCAGCCAAAGTGATTTATATTTTGGAACATTTTTCACAACACTTTCCTTAGAACTTTTCGATTGCACACACAAAGTAGTGCAGTTAGTATTTATTGCTTTCCCTTGAAAATTTAGTTTTTAAGTTTTGTAAAAAATAAGAGAAACAAAATAGACGACAGACTCTGCTTTGTATAATGTGTGGGAACAGTGGGTTAAAACGAATACAATATTAAATGTAAACCAGTGAGCGGAACAATATAGTCGGACGGGCCGATCATGCGATACCCTACACAACTACCACGCATATCTAACTTTCTGCGGATTTTTATTTCTAGCCTAGGCAATATTGCGTGATAGTTGCACCCTCTTGACCGACTGGAGGTCAACAAATATTACTAATATTCAGTACAGCTGTTCTAATTACTTGTTCAGATTCCCATCCCTTGACTTGTGTTATGATGTTCGGCTTTCAATTGTGGCCTATATCGACTCGAAAAAAACACAACAAATTAAGTTTTCGGTTCAGTTCAGCGCAAAATTATTATCAGTTCATCAACGATAATTATAGGCGTTATCCTTGACCATACCTGGATCCGCATGGAAAATGTCAAAGCGATCAGCGCTTTATTACCGCCCTCTATTGTGGTTATGGGTTACTAAATAATACCTGAATACATAAGCAGCATCCGAGTACATACGACAATAGAATTGGTATCAATTTGAATGTCAACTGTCAACTTCTCGGGTCTATGTCCTTCTACGCTCAAGAATACAAATTTTGTCATTTTTCACACAAAAGTGAGGGTCCATTTGATCCGCTAAATAGTGGCCGATCATTATCAAAACAGGCATGCTTATTCTTTGGCCCGATCTCCTTCTCCATGTAAAGATTCCCGATGTTTGGGCCATAATTTCGGCCTCTGGAGCGATCAGAAAATCAGGCAAAAAATGGTTTTTGGTCCATTTCATCCCCTAAGTATAAACCGATCTTTACCAAAAACAATAGGGGTCTTCATTGGCCAGAACCCATCCTACATGCAAATGTTCGTGCTCTTGGGGCTGCACAAAGCTATAATACCCTGACAATATAGTTGTGTAAGATATAAAAACCATAACAAAGACATAGAGATCGTAAAGACTCGACAAAATACATTTTGACAAAATAGTTTTTGAAAAAATATACAGGGGGAATCAGACATAACAGAAGCATGTTAACAATAAAAACGCAAATACGCGATAATGTATGTATAAAATGTAAATGCAATTGGAGATCTGTACTCAAAAAATATGTTTTTATTTTTATCGATTGTCGTATCTTTATACTTTTATGTCTTTGACCATAATTTCGACAGGGATCACCAGTTATATTGAATACATTAAAAATTGCATAATTTCATTTATTTCTAAGAGGACATACGAACATATATTGAAGGGTTTATTTTTTCCTCTAGGAAGCCGAAGAGGACACTACAGCAATTTATATTGGAAAACGAGGTCAGGACCCTCAAAATATGTATGTAAAGTATGTTTAAACATTGAGATTCTTTATTCTCTAATAACATAAAATGCGAATAACATTCACTTCCATTACAAAAGTGACTAGGACCTTAAAAATTGTCGGAACAGCTTCTTATATTGCCATTCTTCACCCTGAAAATTTTTATTTATCTGAGAATTTTAATTGAAAAGTTACAGCCACATCTATTGGAAACTATTTTGAATACACTTAAAATTTCACAAAATAGTGTGGGACTTTTTTATGGAAGCTCTTGAACATTTCTGCCAGGATGTCTGTTATCTCCAAAAAATTCAGAATTGTTCTATTTTTTTTTAGAATTTTAAATGCCCAAATGCATGCGCTTTGATTTGAAAATGAGGTAAGAACCTCAAAAGTCAGACAGGATCCTCATATAGGAACTATGTGAAAGCTTGGGCCTATATAGACATTCTACAGCCTGAGAATCAGCAGTGACAAATTACAGTCACGTCTATTGGAAACTAAGCTTAAGACCGACCTTCCACAAAATACTGCGGGACTATTATTTTTAGAAAATATAAAGTTTTTAATTTTTTATTCTCTAAGATCTTGAAATGCCAAATTGCATGAACATCGATTTTGAAAATGAAACTAGAACCATACATGGCCGCCATTTGTGCTGGGCATGAATCTATATAGACATTATGGAGAATTTTATTTTATACAAATCATAGCCACTGAGGCAAGGAATCCCACCAAATAGTGTGAGACTCTTCTACTCTTGAACATTTTCTACCAGAATGTCTATTATCTGCAGAAAGTAAAAAGTTCGTAATTTTTTATGGGAAAAATAAAGGTCCAGTCATAAAAACAAACCCAATTTGGGCAGGGGTCATATGTCAAAATGTGGATCATCAGTGTGCCTCAGAGAACTTGGAATGTAAAATTAATGTCACAGATGCTGAAAAGTCAGACAAGGTCTTTCAAAATACATTTAAATGAATATGGGCCCTTTTATTTTCCTGTCTACAATCTTCAGGAAATAAAAATGTTTGCATTTACCTATATTTGTAGGCAATGCGACAAGGTCCATAAAAATACAAAAAATCGGTCTGAAATTATGTAAATTATTCTGCCAGGGTGCCATTTCGATTAGGCAATGCGGTTAGGACCTTCACAGGCGGGAATTTTATATTCTGAAAAAAAAACGTAGGTAAGAAAATCCGCTAGTCTTATAATAGAAAAAATCCGGGATAAAATCTTTTTTTCCATAATCTGGAATACCAACTAGTTTTTAATACATTAAATAGATCGAATCCGGTTATGGAGAAATCGCGAAAACATGGATCTGCATTAAACCTAAAATCAAATAAAATCAGAATAATTTTTAACCTCTTAGAACCCGAAATATTAAACTTTAACAACGTTGGTGAAAAATACAGTAAAAGGGAGATTTAAAATTTCCTAATCAAAAAAATCTTAAATGTCCATCAAATTTCAAAATGTTTCCCATTTTACGTCAAAACACAATTCATAGGTTCAGCCTGACCGAACTACCCTATTCCTTGAAAAGCATACTCAAACTACAAATAATCGATCGCAATTTTTGTGGTAAATGTAAATTGACGGGGTAAATATATGTCAAGAGAAAACAAAATATAAAATATCAAACTCTCTGGTGGGAAATTAGACTAGGACTTTGGACATACCGAAGTCATCAAAAACTGTAAAAATATGACGGTATAAAAAAGGGAACAGATATTGATAATTTTTGGTAGGAAATTATGTCACCAAACGAGAATTCAAAATATAAAATTAAATGAATAATGTGAGGTAATGTTATATGAGAGATATCCCGAAACTTGAGCTATTGCTGGTATGAAGATTTTCTTCTCAATAACAAGCCCAAATACAATATGACCGTCATTTTGGGTAAAAACCGTGCCAAACCTCCCCGAAATACCGAAATTTGGAAGGTACCGTTATATATGGGACTACCCTAAAAAGAGGATCAGTATAGATCATTTTGCTGAGTAGATTTGGTACCCATTATATCCCCAAAAATATTCCCTATGTTTCGAAAATACCGAAAGTTAAGAGGTACAGTTATGTGGTAGACCAGCCACAACGTGGACTGATAAATCCCCTTTCCAATATCAAGTGTCCCAGGAGGGGTAGTGATGTATGTGAAAAATCTCAAAAGTCTATATTTAATATCCCGAGCTATATCCGAAATTCAGGAGGCGGTCTCTTTCAAATCGCCATAGAATTTTATTCTGATCAAAATTTAATAAACATTTCTCCTTATGTTGGGAGTATAAAAAAATAGTTACACAGTACATCTATTTCCGTTTCCTATGTATGTATGTGTGAAAACATCAATTACCCATATTGGATGTTCTTAGATTTTGTTAGTTACCTTTCTCCATTTATTTATTTTTTTCTAAACCATGTTGCTCACACAGTTAACAAATAAAACACTTTTTTTGTAACAAACAAATTCTTGGAATGCCAAAAACCCAAAAGGTATTGTTGTCCTTCAAACAACAAAACACAAAGTACAAGAAGAAGAAGAAAAATATACATAAAGTTTCCTTTTCACATTTTGGGAAAAAAAACTTAACATTGGTTATGTGTAAGTGTGTGTGTGTGTGTGCATGTTGCGCTGTATGAGTTTTGCTGGCTTGTTAAATTAATTTGCTTTAATTCAATGAAAGTGAAAATGAAAACTTTCAAAATGTTGTTGTGTTTTTGATGGTTTCCTTGGCTTTAAAGTGAAAAAGAAACCGACAGAAAGAAATTTTCGAAAATGTGTTTTTAAATGATTTTGTTGTTAAAAAGATGTTGCTTAACTAAACAACACACATACACAAAACATACACACTTACATGTGTAAAGTTTTTGTTCTTGTGTGTGGGTGTGTTAACGAAAAGTAATCACTTGCAGCAAAAATTACATCTTAAATGTATAATCAAAGTTTAAATACAGTAAAATAAAAAAAACATGTTGAAGGAAATTTTTAGCTTGCAGCCATATTTATGTATGTATGTGTGTAATAAGAAATGAAATTTTCATTTGTAAGCAAGTTAAATGTAATTAAATACTGCTTAGTTTTGTTTTTTATTTATGTTAATTAATTTCCTTGAAATGGTAGCGGCACAGACTTTGATTTCTTATATAGGAGTGTGTGTTTTTGTGACCATTTAATAATGAGATTAAGGATCCTGCGGCGATCGGCACAGGGTGGTTACATAAGTTATACCCGCTCTAGTTTCATAATGGGAAATGCACAGTGGGAAAGGTATGGAATTGTTTGTAAATGCCTTGTTAACCTCGAAGTGAGGCACCAGCGAAATTCTCATGCAGTTTATGAGGATCAGTGGCGTGATCCGAAACTATAGTCTTCCCTGCCTTACCCCTCGGCAAACAATGCCATACATTCCCCACTAATAAATAGCTGTTTTTTATAAAAACAACAAACTGGGATTCAGCCTGACTATTTTGCAAAAACAAAATACAAATGGTATCCCAAATAAACCGCCAACACTACTGTTTTCGTAGAAATTTTAACAACAAACCCCAGATCAGTATTTCATGGTCACTGGGGAAATTTTTGTTTATAGGATGTGAATACGCATGTAGCCGATATAGTTTGGTCTCTTTTTTCCTAAAGTAACTTGGGTTATGTATTTACTTCTATATACCTGTTTGAATGCTGACCGGTCCACATAAAGTGAAATTGGCGTATATTTAATCCCTACAGATGTATGTTATGAGGATGTTGGGTATACGTTGGTAACCCCAGAAGTCTATAACTCTAGGCCCACCTTTTGGTATATCGTTCGGTATATCTTGACTAGCTAAGACGATGTTTTTGAAATTTAACCAAAAACAAAATTTGTTGAATATATAATACTTAAATTAGAGATAATTTGGTTATTTATTTCGTGTTTTTTCGAGTCGATCTATAGGCCACAATTATAAGCCTGGATAAGTAATTAGAAGGGCTGTACTGAAGAAGTGCTGTTGACCTCTAATCGGGCAAGAGGGTGAATCTATCACGAAATATTGTCCAGGTTCGGAACAAAAATCCGCTGAAAGTTAGGGTTCCGTGGTAGTTGTGTAGGGTATCGTATGGTCGGTCCCGTACTATACTGACTATACTGGACTATACTGCTCTGTTCCCTGTTCCCTGTTTTTTTTTTTTTGATTTTTTGTTCAAAATTGACGTCTATATTTTCGGTATATATTAGGTTGAGGTAAAATAAATCCATTATCCAGATGACTGTACTTATAGATTTCTGGTTAAGTATCGATCAAACAATTTCTTATTTATGCTCGTTGGAAGGGTGACATTTCGCAGTAAAAAACTTATTTGGATGTTTTTTTTTTTTTTTTTTTTTGTTTGGTGTATTCAGTTGTTAGTTATACGGTTGTTTAAAATGGAAGTGAACAAATAGAAAATTCGGTACATTTTACGGGTTTTCTTTGACAAAGGCGAAAATGTAAGCCAAGCGACTAAGGCTCCGATACTGTAAGAGCCAATTTGTGCAATTTTGGTTTCGTAGATTCCGTTCATAAATATTTAATGTCGTCGAAAATGTCGATAAAATCGGAGAAATTATACAAGTTGGCCGACATGTTAGCAGTCGCACCATCAACCAGGAACTAAAGATCGACCATAACATTAAATATTTACAATTGACCAGAAACGGCCAGAATTGGTCAACAGGAGAGGTGTCGTGTTCCACCAGGACATCGCTAAGCCACACATATCTACAGTGACTATCCAGAAACTTCCAGAGCCTAGTTGGGAAGTTTTAATGCATCTGCTATACAGCCCGGACTTGGCACCAAGCGATTATGACATTTTTCTTGCATTGCGAAAATTTTTTAATAATAAAAAAGGATTGTGGAATTCAGCTACTAGAGTTTTTTGCAAATAGAGAGCAGTACTTCTATGAGAGAGCCATTGTGAAGTTACCTTTAAAATGGCAACAAATTATGCAACGAAACGGTGCATATTTGAGAAGCACTTGGCTAGTTGCTGATACAATAAATCGGTGTCAATATTTTGCAATTTTTTAATCC